>NC_091146.1:895000-1043213 GCF_041381155.1 Argopecten irradians | reverse complement strand
GTGGAGTTTGATGTGACGTCTGGGTGTACACACGACGTCACTTCTGTATAGGAGGAAGGATGTTATAATGTACAGAAGCTGGAGGTTTGATGTGACGTCCTGGTGATACACGACTACGTCACTTTTCTGTATACGGAGAAGGCTGGATAATTGTACAGAGGTAAGGTTTGATGTGACGTTTCTGGGTGTACACAAGCGACTCACATCTTCTGTAAAAGAGAAGTGATGTTATAATGTAGCAGGAAGTGAGTTTGATGTGACGTCGTGGGGTGTACACACTACTCACTTCTGTATAAAAGAAGGATGTTAGTAATGTACAGGCAGTGGATGTTTGATTGTTGTCAGGTGTACAAACTACGTCACTTTGTATCGAGTAAGGATGTTATTAAGTTACAGGAAGTTTGATGGTTTGATTGACTATCATTGTGTGTACACAACGAACGTCATATCAGTATAGGGAGCAAGGAGATATAATTTTGACATGCAGTAGTTTGATGTGACTTCGTGGGTGTGACACACAACGTCTCTACTAGTATAGGGTGAAAGGATGGTTATAATGTACAGTGAAGGGATGTGAGGGTTTGATGTGACGCTTCTGGGTGTACTACACCATGAGCGTCACTTCTTGTATAGGATAGGTGGAAGGATGTTATAATGTATAGGAAGTGGAGGTTTGATGTGCAACGTCGTCTGGGTGTACACACGACGTCACTTCTGTATAGGAGGCAGGATGTTATAATGTACAGGAAGTGGAGGTTTGATGTGAGCGTTCTGGGTGAGGACACACGACGTCCACCTTCTGTAGTAGGAGGAAGGGGAAGTTATAATGTTACGAGAAGTGGGAGAGTTTGTAACGTGAACGTCTCGTGGTATGTGTACACACGAAAGCGTCACTTTGCGATTCTGTATAGGAGGAAAGGATGTTATAATGTACAGGAATATAGATGTGGAGGTTTGAATGTGACTACGTCTGGGTGTAACACACACGTCTCACTTGGTCTGTTATAGGAGAGAAGAGATGTTAATAACTGGTACACAGCGAAGTGGGAGGTTTGATGTGACGTCTGGGTGCTACCTACTACAACGTCACCTTCTCGTACTATAGGAGGAAGGATGTTATAATGTACAGTTCGGAAGTGGAGGTTTGATGTGACGTCCGTGGGGTTGTACACACTTACTCCCTAACGTCACTTCTGTATGAGTGAGGAAGTGAGTGTTATAAATTTACAGTAAAGTGGAGGTTTGATGTGACCGTCTGGTGTGTAGCACACTTACGTCACTTCTGTATAGGAGAAAGGATTTATATGTAGCATGTTACAGGAAGTGGAGGTTTGATGTGACAGTCAGTGGGTGGGGTCAGAACCACGACGTCACGTTCTGTAATAGGAGAGGTAAGGATGTTATAATGTACAGGAAAGCTGGAGGTTGATTTATTTTGACGTCTGCGGGTATAAACTCTAACGTCACTTCGCTGTATAAGGAGGAAGGATGTTATAAATGTACAGCGTAATGGAAGGTTTGATGGTGACGTCTGGTGACGGTCTGGGTACACCACAACGTAGTCACTTCTGTATAGGAGGAAGCGGAATTGAATATTAGATGTGACAGGAAGAATGGAGGTTTGATCTGTTGTGTCTGGTTAGCTGTAAGAAACTACGTCACTTCTGTATAGGAGGCAAGTGATGTGGTTATAATGTAAGAGCAGGAAAATCGGAGGTTTTTTTGATTTGTGACGTCTGGCGTCGTATACACAGCGCACATACGTCACTTATTGTAATAGGAGGAAGGATGTTATAATGTACAGAGAAATGGAGGTTTGAATGTGACGTCCTGGGTGGTACAGCACCCTGACGTCATCGTTCTGTATAGGAGGGAAGGATGTGGAATCGTAGATTTGACAGGATAAGTGGAGGTTTGATGTGATGAGGCCTGGGTGTGTACTACACGACAGTGCACTTATCTACTGTATAGGAGGAGAGGCATGTTATAATGTACAGATGAAGGATGGAGGAGAGTTTGATGTGTCCTCTGGGTGTACACACCGAGCTGTCTACACTTCTGTATTAGGGGGGGGGTAGGAGAAAGGATGTTATAATGTACAGGAAATGGAGGTTTGATGTGACTGTCTGGTTGTACCACACGCACGCTCGTCACTTCTGTATAGGAGGAAGACAGATAGTATGGTTATAATGTACAGGAAGGGGTATGAGGTTTGATGTGGACGACGTCTGGGTGTACACACAACGTCACTTCTGTATAGGAGGAAGGATGTTTTATAATGTACAGGAAAGTGGGAGGTTGTGATGTGTGACGTACTGGGTGTACACACGACGTGCACTTTCCTGTTATAGGAGGAGAGGGATGTTATAATGTACAGGAAATGGAGGTTTGATGTGACGTCTGGGTCTGTAACACACATACGTCAGACTTCTCTCTGTATAGGAAGAAAGGATGTTATAAAGTACAGCGAAGTAGAGGTTTTGATTGTGACGTGCTGGAGGTGTACACAGTTACGTCACTTCTGTAGTAGGAGGAAGGAGGTATATAATGTACAGGGAAGGTGGAGTGGTTTGATGTTGTTGTCCTGGGTGTACACCACGACGTCACTTCTGTAGTAGGAGGAAAGGAGTTGTTATAAATGAGACGGGAAGTGGAGGTTTGATGTGACGTCTGGGTGTGTACACACTACTCCACTGTCTGTTATAGGAGGAAAGGAAGGTTATAATGTACGAGGATCATTGCGAGTAGAGGTTTGAGATGTGACTCCTATGGCGGGTTTACCCACCAACGACGTCACTTCTGTATCAGGAGGAAGCGAGTTTATAATGTACTAGGCAAAGTGCGAGTTTTGAGTGTGGGGCGTCTGGGTGTACACACAGTACGTCGAACTTTCTGTAATAGGAGGAAGGAAGTTTTGATAATGTTACAGAGAAGTGGAAGGTTTTGATGTGAGGGTCTGGCGTGTTGTACTGAAACTAGACGTCACTTCTGTATAGGGAGGAAGGATGTTATAGTAATGTACAGGGTAAGTGGAGGAGTTTTGATGTGTTGACGTCAGGGTGTACACACGACGTCACTCCTCTGTATAGAGGAAGCCATGTTATAAATGTAACAGGAATCGGAGTTCAGTGTTGGAGGTTTTAGATCGTGACGTCTGGGTGTACACTTCGACGTCACTTAATCTGTATAGGAGGAAGGAAGGATGTTATAATGTGTGGCCTGGGGCCGAGACACGTACACTGGAAGTGGTATAAGTGACAGTTTTGATGTGACGTCTGGGTGTACACACAACGTCACAGTTCTGTATAGGAATGGAAGGAATGTTATAATGTACAGGAAGTGGAGGTTTGATGTGCTGGCTGGGTGTAAGACACGACGTCACTTCTGTATAGGAGGAAGGATGTTATAATGTACAGGGAAGTGGAGGTTTGATGTTACGTTCATGGTTGTACACCACAAACTGTCACTTTTTGTATAGGAGGAAGGATGTTTGATAATGTACAGGAAAAGTGGAAGGTTTGCAATGTGACGGTATCTGGGTGGTGTACACACGACGTCACCTTCTGTATAGGAGTGAAGGATGTTATAATGTACAGGAAGAAGTGGAGGTTATGATGTGACGTCGTGCCGGAGTGTCACCACGCGACGATCAATTCTGTAAAGGAGGGAAAGGATGTTTAATAATGTACAGGAAGGTGGGAGGTTTTGATTGTGACCGTGTCTGGTTGTTGTAACACACACCGTGTCACTTCTGATAAGGTAGGAGGAAGGATGTTATAATGTACCAGGAAGAAGAAGGTTTGATGTGATGACGTCTGGGTTGATACACGGTACCGTACGTCACTTCTGTATAAGGAAGGAACGTTGATGTATATAAATGTACACTGATAGTGGAGGTTTGACGTTGGACGTGGGTGTACACCCAGACGTCCCATCTGTACTAGCATGAAGTGATGGGTTATAGATGTACAAGACGTGGAGGTTTTGATGGTGAACGTCTGGTTTGTATACCGCGAGCGTCCTTATACTGTATAAGGAGGGATGGATGTTATAATGTACAGGAAGTGGAGGAGTTGATGTGTGACGTCTGGGTGTAACACGCGACTACGCTCAACTTTCTGTATAGGAATGGAAGGATGATAAATTAACTGTACAGGAAGCTGAGGTTTTGATGTTGTACGTGCGGGGTGGCAAGACACCACGACGTTCACTGTCTACGTTTCTGTAATAGGAGATAGGATGTTAATAATGTACAGGAGAGTGGAGGGTTTGCTGTGTGATGTTCTGGGATGTACACAAACGACGTCCCTTCTGCGTATAGGAGGAAGGGATGTTATAACAAAGTTACAGGAAAGTGAGGTTTGATGTGACGTCTGGGTGTACGCACACAACGTCACTTCTGTATAGGGAGGAAGGATGGTTTATAATGTACACGGAAGTGGAGGTTTGATGTGTTGTCTGGGTGTATAGCACTACGACTAACTCCTCTTCTGTAATACGGAGGAAGGATGTATATAAATGATTCAGGAGAGTGGAGGTTTGGATTGTGAGCGACTGTAGTGTGACACTCAGGACGACACTAT
This sequence comes from Argopecten irradians, assembly GCF_041381155.1. Lineage (NCBI taxonomy): Eukaryota > Metazoa > Mollusca > Bivalvia > Pectinida > Pectinidae > Argopecten > Argopecten irradians. The sequence continues at coordinate 1,038,630 of NC_091146.1, read as the reverse complement.
AGGTTTGTATAGGAGGATAGGATGGTATAATGTACGGGAAGTGGAGGTTTGTATGTGACGTCTGGGTGTACACATCGACGACACTTCTGTATAGGAGGAAGGATGTTTATGAATGTACAATGGAAGTGGAGGTTTGAATTACGGGGGTGGTTGTTGGGGGGGGGGGGGGGGCGGGTTTGACGTCCAGTCTTGGCGTAGTTCACTTTCAGAGTATAGGAGGAAGGATGTTGATAATGTACAGGAAGTGGAGGTTTGATGTGACGTTCTACCTGGGTGTACACACTACGTCACTTCTGTATAGGAGGAAGGATGTTATAATGTACAGGAAAGTGGAGTGTTTGATTTGTGACATTGGGCCTGTACACACCAGACGGTCTCACTTCTGTAAAGGAGGAAGGATGTTATAAATGTACAGGAAAGTGGAGGTTTGATGTGACGTCTGGGTGTACACACGAACGTCGACTTCTGTATAGGAGGAAGGATGTTATAATGTACAGGAAGTCGAAGTTTTTGATGTGACGTCTGGGTGTACACACGACGTCACTGTTTGTATAGGAGGAAGGATGGGTTATAATGTACAGGAAGTGGGAGGTTTGGATTTGTGACGTCTGGGTGTACACACTACTCGACGTCCAATTCTGTATAGGAAGTAGGATGTTATAATCGGACAGGAAGTGGAGGTTTGATGTGACGTCCTGGATGTACACACGACGTCACTTCTGTTATAGTGAGGAAGTTGATGTTAATAATGTACAGGAAGTGGAGGTTTGATGTGACAGTCTGGGTGCGGTACACACTGACGTCACTTCCTGTATAGGAGGTAATGGATGTTATAATGTACAGGAAGTGGTTGGTTTGATGTGTGCCAGTCTGCAGGTGTACAACACAACGTCACTTCTGTATAGGAGGAAGGATGTTATAATGTACAGGAAGTGGTGAGTACACTCGACATTTTGATGTGACTTTATAAAGTCTGGAAGTGTACACACAACAGTCACTGTCTGTATAGGAGGAAGGAAGTTATTTATAATGTACAGGAAGTGGAGGTTTTGATGTGACTGTCTGGGTGTAACACCACGACGTCACTTCTGTATAGTGAGGAAGGAATGTTATAATGTACAGGAAAGAGTGGAGGTTTGATGTGAAAGTCTGGGTGTACACACAACGTCACTTCTGTATAGGAGGAAGGAAGTTATAATGTACAAAAGAAGTGGAGGTTTGATGTGACTTCTGGGACTGTATACACGACGTCACTTTCTGTATAGGAGGAAGGGGATGTTATAATGTACAGGAAGTGGAGGTTTGATGTATGGTCCTGGGTGGTACACAACGAAACTAGTCACACTTCTGTATAGGAGGAAGGATGTTATCCATCGTACAGGGGAAGTGGAGGTTTGATATGTGACGGTCTGAGAGATAAGGACACACGACGTCACTTCTGTACGAGGAGGAAGGGAGTGTTATTAGATGTACACGGAATGTGTGAGGTTGTGATGTGAAGTCTGGGTTTGTACACACACGACGTCACTTCTGTATAGGTTAGGAAGGCTATGTTATAATGTACAGGAAGTGGAGTTTTGATGTGACGTCCTGGGCTGTACACACGACGTCACTTCTGTATATGGAGGAAGGATGTTATAATGTACAGGAAGTGGAGGTTTGATGTGACAGTCTGGGTTGTACACCCCGACGTCACTTCTGAGTAAAGGAGGAAGGAAGATGTTATAATATACAGGAAGTGGAGGTTTGAGATGTGACGTACTTGTACACACGACCGTCTCACTTTTCTGTAAAGGAGGCAAGGAATGGTATAATGTCACAGGAGGAGGACGGACGTCTGGTCGTACTTTACAGTACATCACTTCTGTTTAGGATGGAAGGATGTGTATAATGTACATCTGACTATGTGGAGGTTTGATGTGACGTCTGGGTGTTACACACACAACGTTCACTTCTGTATAGGAGGAAGGATGTTATAATGTACAGGAAGTGGACGGTTTGATGTGGTCTGTCTGGGTGTACACACCACTACGTCACTTCTGTATAGGAGGAAGGATGTTGATAGTGATGTACAGAAGTGGAGGTTTTGATGGACGACGTCTGGGTGTAACACACGACGTCACTTCTATATAGGAGGAAAGGATGTTATAATGTGACAGGAAGTGGAGGTTTGATTTGTGTTACCGTCCTGGGTGTACACACGAAATGTCTACTTCTGTATAGGAGGTCAGGATGTAGATAATGTACAGGAAGTTATAGGAGAGTTTGATGTGACGATCTGGTGGGTACACCACTACGGCACTTATGTATAAGAGGAAGGATGTTATAATGTGTAGCATCTAAAGTGGAGTATGATTGATGTGACAGTCAAGGTGTGCTAATCTACCAAGGTGATAGGCGGAAGAGGATTGTATATAATGAAGCAGGGACGTGTAGTTTGATGGGTAGTCGTGACGTCTGGTTGTACACACGACGTTCATTCTCTGAGTATAGGAGGAAGGATGATGTATAATGTACAGGAAGTGGAAGTTTATGATGACGTGACGTCTGGGTGTACACACGACGGTCACTTCTGTAAAGGAGGAAGGATGTTATAATGTACAGAAGTCAAGAGGTCTTGATGTGACGCATGGGTCAGAGACACAGATCAGTTCACTTGACTGTATAGGAGGAAGGATGTTAAAATGTACGTGGTTAAGTGGAGGTTTGATGTGACGTCTTTCTTGTGTACACACGTCACTTCTGTATACGGAGGAAGGATGTTATAATGTACAGGAAGTGGCAGGTTTGATGTGACCGGTCTGGGTGTTAAACACGACGTCACTTCTGTAATAGGAGGAAGGATGGTATAATGTGTACAGGTAGTGGAGTTTGATGTGACGTCTTGGGTGTACACACGACGTCACTTCTGTATAGGAGGAAGGATTGTTATAATGTAAGCAGGAAGATGGAGTTTGATGTGACAGTCTGGTGTACGACACGAACGTCACTTCTGTCTAAGAGGAAGGATGTTTATAATGTACAGGAAGTGGAGGTTTGATTATGTGACGTATCTGGTGTACACAAGACGTCGACTATTCTGTATATAGTAGGAAGGATGTTATAATGTTACAGGAAGTGGAGGTTTGATGTTGACGTCTGGGTGTACAACACGACGTCCACTTCTGTATAGGAGAAGGATGTTATAAAGTGTACAGGAAACTGGAGGTTTGATGTGACGTCTGGGTGTACACACGGACGTCACTTCTGTATAGGAGATGAAGGAGTATTATAATGTACAGGAAAGTGGAGGTTTTGAGTAGTGGTGACGTGTCTGGGTGTATGTACAAACGACGTCACTTCTGTATAGGAGGAAGGATGTTTGATAATGTACAGGAAGTGGAGGTTTGATGTGACGTCTGGGTGTACACACAGACGTCACAGTTCTGTATAGGAGGAAGGATGTTATAATGCTACAGGAAGAATGAAGGCTTTAGATGTGATGTCTGGGTGTGTGTACACACGACCGTCACTTCCGTGTATAGGAGGAAGGATGTTGATAATTTACAGAAAGTGGGAGGAGTTTAGATGTGACGTCCTGGGGTGTACACACGACGTTTTCACCTTCTGATATAGGGCAGGAAGGATGTTATATATGTACCAGGAAGTGGAGGTTTGATTGTGGAGGACGTCTGGGTGTACACACGGACGTCACACAATCTGTTATAGGAGGAAAGGAACGTTATAATGTACAGGGAAATGGAGATGTTTGATGTGACGTACTGGTGTACAATCACGACGTCACTTCTGTATAGGAGGAAAGATGTTATAATGATCAGGAAGTGGAGGTTTGATGTGACGTCTGGGGTGTACACCCGAGCGTCACTTCTGTATCGGAGGAAGGATGTTATATATGTAATTCCAGGAAGTGGAGGTTTGAATGTGACGTCTGGGTTGTACAGCACGACGTCACTTCTGTATAGGAGGAAGGATGTTCTAATGTACAGGAAGTGAGGTTTGATGTGACGTCTGGGTGTACACACTTGACGACACTTCTGTATAGGAGGAGGGATGTTAGTAATGTACAGGAAAGTGGAGGTTTGATGTGACGTCTGGGTGTACACACTAACGTCACTTCTGTATAGGAGGAAAGGATGTTATAAATGTACAGGAAATAGAGGTTTGAATGTGTCTGGGTAGCTGGGTGTACACCACGAGACGTCACTTCTGTATAGGATAGGAAGGATGTTATAATGTTACAGGAAGTGGAGGTTTGATGGTGACTGTCTGGGTTACACGCACACAACATGTCACTTCTGTATAGGAGGAAGGATTGTTATAATGTACAGGAAGTGGAGAGTTTGATGTGTGACACGTCTGGCGTGTACTACACAACTATGTCACTTCTGTATAGGAGGAAGGATGTTATAAATGTACAGCGAAGTGGAGGTTTGATGTGACGATATCCTGGTGTGTCACACACGTCCCACTCACTTCTGTAATAGGCGAGGAAGGTAATGTTATAAAAGTACGACGAAGTGGAAGGTTTTGATGTGACCGTCCTGGGGTGTATACACACTGAGGTCCGTCACTTCTGTGAAAGGTAGGAAGGCTGTTATAATGTACATGGAAGTGAGAGGTTATCTCGATAGTGACGTCTGGGGCTGTACACACTACGTCACTTCTGTTATAGGAGGAGGTAAGGATGTTATAATTGTACAGGTAATGTGGAGAGTTTGATGGTGGTACGTCTGGGTGTACACACAACGACGTCACTTCTGGGAAGGGCTATAGGACGAGGAAGTGTTTTGTGTTATACAAACTATGTTACTTCGTATAGGAAGAAGGATTGTGTAATAATGTGGAGAGGTTTGATGTGACACGTCTGGGTGTACACACAGACGTCACTTCTGTATAGGAGGAAGGATGTTATAATGTACAGGAAGTGTGAGGTTGATGTTGAACGTCTGGATGTACACACGGAATCAAAACTTCATTCTGTATAGGAGGAAGTGGGATGTTTATAATGTAACAGGAAGTGGAGAGTTTGATGTGACGTCTGGTTGTACACACCGACGTGTCACCTTCTGTATAGGGAGGAAGGTGATAGTTAGGGTCTGTGTACAGGAATGAACAGAGGTTTGATGTGACAGTCTGGGTGTACACAAAACTAACGTCATTCTGTATAGGAGTGAGGAATGGATGTTATAATGTACAGGAAGTGGAGGTTTGATAATGTGATGTCTGGGTTGTACACACTTACGTCACTTCTGTATAGGAGGAAGGATGTCGGTATAATGGTACGAGGAAGTGGAGGTTGTTTGCGGGATGTGTACATTTGGGTGTCCACACACGACGTCACGTTCTGTATACGGAGGAAGGAGTGTCTATAATGTACAGGAAGTGGAGGTTTGAAGTGTTTGGCCTGGGTTGCTATAGACACGAGGATGCACTTCTGTTATTAGGAGGAAGGATGTTATAATAGTACATAACGTAAGGTTTTCGACATGTTTGTCTGGGTGTATCATCTACCGACGTCACTTCTTGTAATCATAAGGAAGGATGCTCTATATATTGTACAGGAAGTGAGGTTTGGATGTAACGTCTCGGTTTACTCATCTACACTCACTTCTATATTAGGAGGGAAGGATGTTATAATGTACAGGAAGTGGAGCTTTCGGTTTGATGTGACGTCTGGTGTGTTACACTACAACGTCACTTCTGCGCTATAGGAGGAAAGGACTAAGGTGTATAGATGTACAGAATGAAGTGGAGGCTTTGACTGTGAACGTCTGGGTGTACACACAGACGTCACTTTCTTGTATAGGAGGAAGGATGTTAAAATGTACAGGCATAAATGGAGGTTTGACTGTGGACTGTCGGCCTTGTATGGGTGACTGTCACTCCAGTATTGGACTACGTCACTTACTGTAATAGTGAGAGAAAAAAAGGATATATAAAATGTAACGCGAAATGTGAGTTGATGTGAGGTTAAAACTCGTGGGTGTCAACATACACATACGTCAATATCTGATATAGGAGGAACGAGATCGTAATATAGTAATAGAACAGGAAATGGAGGTTTTGAGATGTGAACGTCTGGGAGTTACACACAACGTCACACATGTCTAATATAGGAGAAAGATGTTATAATGTTAGATGCGCGCGCTCGGTGTGGAGGATTGGTAGTCTATACATGTCTGGGAACTGAAGGTTGGAATCACAACGTATGGGGTGTACACATACTAACGTCGACTCTTGTATAGGAGGACGTATGTTATAAATGTACAGGAAGTGGAGGTTTGATGTGACGTCTGGGTGGGTACACCACGGCGTGTCACTTCTCTGTATAGGAGGAAGGATGCGCAAATTATAATGTACAGTGGAAAGTGGAGGTTTGATGGTGCACCAGTCTGGGTGTACACACGACGGGCGTCACTTCTGTATAGGAGTAAGGATTTTTATGATAATGTACAGGAAGTGGAGGTTTGAAGTGACGTCTCTTGGGTGTACAACACGACGTCACTTTCTGTATAGGAGGAAGGATGTATATAATGTACAGGAAAGTGGAGGTTTAGGATGTGACGTCCTGTGTGTCCACATACACGAGTGTCACATCTTGTATTAGGAGGAAGAGAATGTTTATTAATGTACTCGAGGGAAGTGGAGGTGTGATGTGACGTCTGGTGTGTACACACAACTTTCACATTCTGTATTCGGAGGAAGGCTGGTTATAATGTACAAGAAGTGGTGGTTTGATTGTGACGTCTGTGGTGTACACACACGACGTCACTTACCCTGTTTAGTAGAGGAAGGATGTTAAAAATGTACAGGAAAGTGGAGGTTTGATGTGGATCGTCTGGGTGTACACAACGAATCGTTCACTTTCTGTATAGGAGGAGAAGGATGTTATTAAGTATCTACAGGAAAGTGGGAGGTTTGGGGTGACTCCGTGAGTTGCGTACACGTTTACGGTGTGTTGTCTTCTGTATGATAGGGGGCGGGGGGGGGGGGGGGGGGGGGGGGATTCTCATAATTGGTACAGGGAAGTGGGAGGTTTGTATGTGACGTCTGAGCTGTGTACAACACTACGGTCACTTCTGTTATAGGAGCGACAGGGTTGTGTTAATTAACTGTAACAGAAAGAAGTGGAGGGTTTGATGTGTGGGTCTGGCAGTCCACCTGACTACGTCACTTCTTAACTGTATAATTGAGTGAAGGATGTTATAATGTACAGTGGTGCAAAGTGGAGGGTTTGGATGTTGACCTGTCTGGGTCGCTGTACACACGACCTGTCACGTACTTCTGTACTTAGGAGGAAGGATTTGTTTATAAATGTACAGGAAGTGGAGGTTTGATGTGTACAGTCTGCTGGTGAACGACACGACCGACGTCACTTCTGTAAAGGAGGAAGAGATGTTGTAAATGTAACAGGAAGTGGAGGTTGATGTTGGATGTCGACTGACTGATGTGTACCAGACCGACGACGTCACTTCTGGTATAAGAAGGGTAACAGGATATGTTATAATGTACAGGAAGTGGAGTGTTTGATGTGTTGTTTTGATGTAACAGAAGTACGCTCACTGGGTGTATAGGACATGACGTCAGCTTCTGTATAGGAGGAGGTTTTTGATGAGTATCATGGTGTACACACGATGTACTCAGGAAAGAGGAGGTTTATATATTACATGATGTGACGTTATGGGTGTCTACACCTCCACGACGGTCACTTATGTATATGAGGAGGAAGTTATAATGTACAGTGATGGAGTTTTTGATGGTGTGCCTGGCATACGAATGTCTACTTCAGGAAGTGGGACGGGTTTGATGTACTGGAAGTCTGGGGTGTACACATGTGTAACAACGACAGACGTCACTTCTGTAGTTAGGAGGAAGGATGTTTAAAATGTAGGCAGGAAGTGGAGGTTTGATGTGCACGTCTGGGTGTACACACGGACAACGTCTACTATGTGTATAGAGGGAGAGGATGTTATATTAAGTGAGCATGAAGGGAGTATTGGTGATGTTGATTTGATCGTCAGTGTCGGGTGTATACACAAACGTCAACGTTCTGTAACAGGAGGAAAGGATGTTTTACATGTAACGAGGATGGTAGGTGTTTGATGTGACGTCCTGGGATTGTACACGACGACGTCACTTCTGTATAGGGATAGAGAAGGATATGTTAATAATGTACAGTGGAAGTGGAGGTTTTGATGTGACAGTCTGGGTGTACACATCACGATGTCACTTCTCTGTATAGGAGGAAGGGATGTTTATAATGTACAGGAAGCTAGGAGGTTTGATGTGACGTCCTGGGATGTTACACACGACAGTTCACAATGTATCATATAGGAGGAAGGATGTTATAAATGTACAGGTAAGTGTGAAGGTTGAGTTGTGTGTGACGCGTCTGGGGTGTACACACACAACGTCACTCCTCTCGATATAGGAGGAAGGATTCGTTATAGATGTACAGGAATGTGATGAGGTTTAGGCTTGATGTGACGTCTGGGGTGTACACACTGACGTCACATCGTACTAATAGGAGGAAAGGATGTTATAATATGTACAGGGAAGTGGACAGGGAAGGTTTGATGTGATGTCTGGGTGTACAACACTACGATCCAGCTTCTGTAATAAGTGCAAGGATGGATATAATTGGTAGATGAAGATTGAGGCTTTGAATTGCAAGTTCTGGGGTGCAACAACTTAGCTGTTCACTATTCTAGGACTAGTGAGGTTGATGTTAATAACATGTACCAGGAATGGATGGTTTGATGTGTTGAGAATGTTGTGCGCCGGGAAGTACACACGCTGTCACTCTGTATAGGAGAAGGATGTTATACTATGTACAGGAAATGGAGGTTTTGATGTGTCCTCTGGTGCGGTGGTATCCACACGACTCACTTCCTGTAGTAGGAGGAAAGGATGTTATAATGTACAGGAAGATGGAGGTTTGAGACTGCTTGACGGCGTCTTGGTGTGTACACACCAGAACGTCACTTCTGTAATAGGAGGAATGGAGAGTTTGATAATGTACCAGGAAGTGGAGGTTTTGATGTGACGTCTGCTGGTGTACGACACACGACGTCACTTCTGGTATAGGAGGAAGGATGTCGTATAGATGTAACAGGAAAATGGAGGTTTCTGATGATGGACGTCATGCACGTGTACGACACGACGTCCACTTCTGTATGTTTTAGGAGCAGGTTAGTATGCATAAATATACAGGAAATGGAGGGTTTGATGTTGACGTGTTCTGGTTGTAACACACGTCGTCACTATCTGATATAGGAGGAGGTATGTTTATAATGTACAGGTATAGGAGGTGTTCGAATGTCGACGTCTGAGGTGTACACACGGACGACCTCATACTGGACTGTAATATAGGCAGGTATAGATGAATGTAATGTACAGTATGTATGGAGCGTTTGATGTGACGTGACAGGGTGTACACACTACGCGCACTTCTGTATAGGAGGAAGGATGTTTATTTAATGTAACAGGAAGTGGAGGTTTGGATGTGACGACCTTGGTGTGTACTCACACTACGTCATCTTCGTGGCTGATAGGAGGAAAGGTGATGTTTATAATGTCTACAGGGAAGTGAGTAGTTTTTGAGCTGTTGACGTCGGTGGGATAGTAAACAACAAACGACAACGTCACTGACTGTATAGGAGGAGGATGTTATAATGTACAGAAGTGGAGTGTTTTGATGTTGTTGTCTAACGTTGTAGCACTCAAAGCGTACGTCTGACTTCTGTATAGGCGGAAGGATGTTATATATGTACAGGAAGTGAGCGGATGTTGATGTGTTGTTCTGGTGTGTACACACTACGTCACTTCTGTAATAGGAGGAAGGAATGTTTATAATGTACAGGAAGTGGAGGTTTTGATGATGACCAATCTGGGTGTGACACACGACGTGCTCTGTCTGTATAGTAAGGAAGGATTGTTTATAAATGTACAGGAGGACCCAGTGGGGCGACGGTTTTCGATGTGACGTTCTGGTGTGTCACACACAACGTCACTTGTCTGTATAGGAGGAAGGATGTTATATAATGTACATGGAAGTGATGAGGTTTGATGTGACGTCTGGTCTGGGTGTAGTACACACACGTCACTTCTGGTATAGGAGGAAGGATGTTAACAATGTATAGGAAGTGGAGGTTTGATGTGGTTGTCTGGGTGTACAACATCTACGTCACTTCTGTATAGGAGGAAGGATGTTATAATGTACAGGAAGTGGAGGTTTGATGTGACGTCTGGGTGTACACACGACGTCACTTCTGTATAGGAGGAAGGATGTTATAATGTACAGGAAGTGGAGGTTTGATGTGACGTCTGGGTGTACACACGACGTCACTTCTGTATAGGAGGAAGGATGTTATAATGTACAGGAAGTGGAGGTTTGATGTGACGTCTGGGTGTACACACGACGTCACCTTCTGTAAAGGAGGAAGGATGTTATAATGTACAGGAAGTGAGTTTGATGTGTTGTTGTGTAACACGGAGTTACTTCAGGTATAGGAGGATGGATGTTATAATGTACAGGTAAGTGGAGGTTTTGATGCATGTGAACGTCTGGGTGTACACACACAACGTTCACTTCTGTATAGGAGGAAGGATGTTATAATGTACAGGAAGTGGAGGTTTGATGTGACGTCTGGGTGTACACACGACGTCACTTCTGTATAGGAGGAAAGATGTTTATAATGTACAGTGAAGTGGAGGTGTTGGATGTGACGTCTGAGTGTACACACAACCAAACGTCACTTTCTGTATAGGAGGAAGGATTTTATAAATGTACAATGAAGTGGAGGTTTGATGTGAACGTCGTGGGTGTACACTCACAGACGTCACTTCTGTATAGGAAGTAAGGATGTTAATATAATGTACAGGAAGTGGAGGTTTTGTTTGATGTGACGTCTGGGTGTACACAACGACGTCACTTCTGTATAGGAGGAAGGATGTTATAATGTACAGGAAGTGGAGGTTTTGATGTGACGTCTGGGTGTACACACCACGTCACTTCTGTATAGGAGGAAGGATGTTATTAATAGTGTACAGGAAGATGGAGGTTTGATGTGTTTCTCTGGGTGTACACCATACGTAACGATCACTTCTGTATAGGAGGAAGGATGTTTATAATGTACAGAAGTGGAGTGTTTGATGTGACTCTATGGAGTGTACACAACGACGTCACTTTCGTCTGTATAGGAAGGAAGGATGTTATAATGTACGAGGAAAGTGAGAGGTTTGATTGTGACGTCTGGGATGTACCACAACGACGTCACTTCTGTTATAGGGATGAAGGATTGTTATAATGCGTACAGGAAGAGGGAGGTTTGATGTGACTCTGGGTGTACACAAGCGACGTCACTTCTGTATAGGAAGGGAAGGGGATGTTATAATGTATAGGAAGTGGAGGTTTGATGTGGTTGTCCTGGGGTGTACACACGACTACGTCACTTCTGTATAGGAGGAAGGAAAAAAAATTGTTTATAATTGTACAGGAAAAAAAAAGTGGAGGTTTGATGTGACTTCTGGGGTGTACACAACGACGTCACTTCTGTATTAGGAGGAAGGATGTTTATAATGTACAGGAAGTGGAGGTTTGATGTGACGTCTGGGTGCTACACACTCAACGTCACTTCTGTATAGGGAGGAAGGATGTTATAGATGTACAGGAAGTGGAGGTTTGATGTGTGGCCTGGGCCAGTACACACGACGTCACTTCTGTATAGGAGGTAAGGATGTTATATATCTGTACAGGAAATGGAGGTTTGATGTGACGTCTGGGTGTACACACCTACGTCACTTCTGTAATAAGAGGAAGGATGTCTGATAATTGTACAGGAAAGTGGAGGTTTTGGATGTGACGTCTGGGTGTAGCACCACAACGTCACTATTGTATAGGTAGGAAAGGATGTTATAATGTACAGGAAGTGGAGGTTTGATGTGAGCGTCTGGGTGTACACACTACGACGTCACTTCTGTATAGGAGGAAGGATGTTATAATGTAACAGGAAGTGGAGGTTTGATGTGACGTCTGGGTGTACACACAACGTCACTTCTGTATAGGAGGAAGGATGTTATAATGTACAGGAAATGGAGGTTTGATGTGCACGTCTGGGTGTACACACTACGTCACTTCTGTATAGGGAGGAAGGAATGTTATAATGTACAGGTAAGTGGAGGTTTGATGTGACGTCTGGGTGTACACCTCCACACACGTATCACTTCTGTATAGGAGGAAGGATGTTATAATGTACAGGAGTGGAGGTTTGATGTGACGTCTGGGTGTACACACGACGTCACTTCTGTATATGAGGGAAGGATGTTATAATGTACATGAAGTGGAGGTTTTGATGTGACGTTCTGGGTTGTACCTGACACAACGTCACTTCTGTATAGGAGGAAGGGATGTTATAATGTACAGGAAGTGGAGGTTATGATGTGACGTTCTGGGTGTGGGACAAACACGACGACGTCACTTCTGTATAGGAGGAAGGATGTTATAATGTTACAGGAAGTGGAGGTTTGATGTGACGTCTGGGTGTACACACACACGTCACTTCTGTATAAGGAGATGGAAGGATGTTATAATGTACAGGAAGTGGAGGTTTGATGTGACGTCTGGGTGTACAGACACGGCTACGTCACTTCTGTATAGGAGGAAGGAAGATTATAAATGTACAGGAAGTGGAGGTTGGATGTGTGACGTCTGGGTGTACACACGAACGTCACTGTCTGTATAGGAGGAATGATGTTTATAATGTACAGGAAGTGGAGGTTTGATGTGACGTCTGGGTGTACACACGACGTCACTTCTGTATAGGAGGAAGGATGTTATAATGTACAGGAAGTGGAGGTTTGATGTGACGTCTGGGTGTACACACGACGTCACTTCTGTATAGGAGGAAGGATGTTATAATGTACAGGAAGTGGAGGTTTGATGTGAAGTCTGGGTGTACACACGACGTCACTTCTGTATAGGAGGAAGGATGTTATAATGTACAGGAAGTGGAGTGGTTTGATTGTGACGTCTGGTGTACACACAGACGTCACACTCTGTATACGGAGGAAAGGATGGTTTTATAATGACAGGAAGTGGAGGTTTGATGTGACGTCTGGCTCCTGTACACACGACGACACTTACTGTAATAGGAGGAAGGTATGTTATAATGTACAGGTAAGTGGAGAGTTTGATGTAACGTCTGGGTGTACACACAACGTCACTTCTGTATAGGAGGGAAGGGATGTTATAATGTACAGGAAGTGAGAGGTTTGATGTGACGTCTGGGTGTACACACAAACGACGTCCACTATCTGTTAAGGATAAGGAATGTTATAAAGTACAGGAAATGGAGGGTTTGATGTGACCCGTCTGGGTGTACACACCTGACGTCACTTCCTGTATAGGTAGGAAGGAATGTTATAATGTACAGGAAGTGGAGGTTTGATGTGACGTCTGGGTGTACACACGACGTCACTTCTGTATAGGAGGAAGGATGTTATAATGTACAGGAAGTGGAGGTTTGATGTGACGTCTGGGTGTACACACACGACGTCACTTCTGTATAGGAGGAAGGATGTTAATAATGTACAGGAAGTGTGGAGGTTTGATGTGACCGTCTGGGTGTAGACACACATCGCGACGTCACTTCTGTATAGGAGGAAGGATGTTATAATGTAAAGGAAGTGAGGTTTTGATGTGACGTCTGGTGTACACATGACGTCACTTTCTGTATAGGAGGAAGGATGTTATAATGTACGAGGAAGTGGAGGTTTGATTGTGAACGTCTGGGTGTACACACAACGTCAATTCTGTTATAGAGGAAGTGGATGTTATAAGTACCAGGAAGTGGAGGTTGATGTGACGTCTGGTGTGTACACACGACGTCACTTCTGTATAGGATAGGGATGTTAAATGTACAGAAATATGGAGGTTTGATGTGACGTCTGGGTGTATACACGACGTCACTTCTGTATAGGGAGGAAGGATTATTTTTATAATGTACAGCGAAGTGGGAGAGGTTTGATGTGTGACGTCTGGGTTTGCGTGTGTTAACACACGACGTCACTTCTGTAATAAGGAGGAAGATGTATATATATGTAAAGGAGGAAGGTTTGTATGTGTGGCCTGGGACAGGACACACGGACGGACACGTTCTGTACAGGTTTGATGTGAAGTCTGGGTGTACACACTACTCCATTTTTTCTTCTGTTATAGGATGGAAGTAAAGTAATAATTTGTACCTGACAGTGGAGGTTATGATGTTGCGCGCCTTGGGTGTACACACGAAACCGTCACATCTGTATAAGTGATGGAGAGGATGTATAATGTTGCCGGAAGTGGAGGTTTGATGTGACCCTCTGGTGTAGCACAGCGACGTCACTTCTGTATAGGGAGGAAGGAATGCTTTATAAGTGTACAGGAAGTGGAGGTTTTGATGTGACGTCTGGGTGTACACACAACGACTCACTTCTAGTATAGGAGAAGTATGTATATAATGTTGAACAGAAGTGGAGGTTTGATGTGACGTCGTGTAGTGTACACACAAGACGGTCACTTCTGTATAGGAGGTAAGGATGTTATAATGTACAGGAAGTATGTGAGGTTTGATGTGACGTCTGGGTGAACACACTACAGTCACGTCACTTCTGTATAGGGAAAGAAGGGATTTTATAATGTACAAGGAAGTGGAGGGTTGGATGTGACGTCTGGGTGTAGCACACACATCGTCAACTTCTGTATCAGAGGAAGGATGTTATAATGTACAGGAAGTGTGGAGCGTTTGTGATGTGTGACATTCTGGTGTAAGCACACGACGTCACTTCTGTATAGGTTGAAGGATTTATAATGTACAGGAAAGTGGCTAGGAATTGATGTGACCGGCTGGTAGTACACACGACGTCACTTCTGTAGTAGGAGGAAGGATGTTTATAATTGTACAGTAAGTAGGAGGTTTTGATGTGACGTCTGGGTGTGACTGGCACGACGTCACTTCTGTATAGGAGGGAAGGATGTTATAATGTACAGGAAATGGAGGTTTGAAAATGTGACGTCTGGGTGTACACACACGACCGTCACTTCTGTAAGGAGGAAGGAGATGTTATAATGTACAGAGAATGTGGAGGAGTTGATGTGACGTTCGGGGGTGTGACACACGACGTCACTTCTTTATAGGAGGAAGGATGTTAATAAATGTACACAGGAAGTGAGGTTTGATGTGACGTTGGGGTGTTACAGTCCTGGCATAGACACGTACGACGTCACTTCTAGTAATAGGAGGAAGGATGTGTATACATGTACAGTTGAAAGTGGAGGTTTGGATGCGTACGAGCTCTGGTGTACACACACGTCCACTTCCTGTATAAGGAGGACGGAGGATGTTATAATGTACAGGAAGGTGGAGGTTTGATTTAGTGTACACTCTACGTCACTTCTGGAGGAAGGATGTTATAATGTACAGGACTTCGTCTAGGTGACACACACTGTATTCTGTATAGGAAAGAAAGGATGTTATAATGTACCCGGAAGTGGAGGTTTGATGTGACGTCTGGGTTTACACACGACGTCACTTACTTCTGTAATAGGAGGAAGGATGTTATAATGTAGCAGGAAGTGGAGGTTAGATGATTGACTGTCTTGGGTTGTACACACGACGTCACTTCTGTATAGAAGTGAAGGAGATTTATATATGTACAGGAAGTGGAGGAGTTTGATGATGACGTCTGGTGGACACAATGATCAACGTCTCTTCCTTCTTTATAGGGAAGAAAGGATGATATATAGATGAGTTAACATGAAGTGTGAGTTTTTGATGTGACGTTCTGGTGTTTCACACACCGATCTCTTCTGTAAAGGAGAGAAGGATGTTATACAATGTACAGAAATGGAGGTTTGATGTTACGTCTGGGTGTACACACTACGTCACTGTCAGTATAGGAGGAAGGATGTATATACTGTACATAGGAAAGTGGAGGTTTGATGTGACGACTGGGTGAACACACTCCGACGACACTTCTGTACGGAGGAAGGATGATGTTATAATGTAACAGGAAGTTGGAGGTTTCTGATGTGACGTTGTACCTAGGTGTAACACACACGACGCGACTTCCTGTATAGGAGGAAGGATGTTATAATAATGTACAGGAAGTGGAGTTCCTGACTGTATGAACGTCTGGGTGTACACACGTTTTGTCACTTCAGTCTTGTTCCTACTGAAGAAGGCATGTTGTATTGAATGTCCTAGATCCACTGAACTTACCGTCTGTATTACAAAGTTGTATTAATTCCATGATTTGGAGGTTGGTCCAGACTAAGGTTAGTGATGTTGGATAGTAGCTGAGGTTACGACAACTTCAGTAAGGAATGAGTCATGCACCCCAAACTACAAAGACGGAAAATCTGATCAATCAATAAAATTATACTACCATAACCCCTTAATGTCCATCTCCATGAGGGTTCCTACTGTATTAGTCATTTGTATTAATGTCCATCTCCATCAGGGTTCCTACTGTATTAGTCATTTGTATAAATGTCCATCTCCATGAGTGTTCCTACTGTATTAGTCATTTGTATTAATGTCCTTCTCCATCAGGGTTCCTACTGTATTAGTCATTTGTATTAATGTCCTTCTCCATCAGGGTTCCTACTGTATTAGCCATTTGTATTAATGTCCTTCTCCATCAGGGTTCCTACTGTATTAGCCATTTGTATTAATGTCCATCTCCATGAGGGTTCCTACTGTATTAGCCATTTGTATTAATGTCCATCTCCATGAGGGTTCCTACTGTATTAGCCATTTGTATAAATGTCCTTCTCCATCAGGGTTCCTACTGTATTAGTCATTTGTATTAATGACCTTCTCCATCAGGGTTCCTACTGTATTAGTCATTTGTATTAATGTCCTTCTCCATCAGGGTTCCTACTGTATTAGTCATTTGTATTAATGTCCTTCTCCATCAGGGTTCCTACTGTATTAGTCATTTGTATTAATGTCCTTCTCCATCAGGGTTCCTACTGTATTAGTCATTTGTATTAATGTCCTTCTCCATCAGGGTTCCTACTGTATTAACCATTTGTATTAATGTCCTTCTCCATGAGGGTTCCTACTGTATTAGTCATTTGTATTAATGACCTTCTCCATCAGGGTTCCTACTGTATTAGTCATTTGTATTAATGTCCTTCTCCATCAGGGTTCCTACTGTATTAGTCATTTGTATTAATGTCCATTCTCATCAGGGTTCCTACTGTATTAGTCATTTGTATTAATGTCCTTCTCCATCAGGGTTCCTACTGTATTAGTCATTTGTATTAATGTCCATCTCCATCAGGGTTCCTACTGTATTAGTCATTTGTATTAATGTCCTTCTCCATCAGGGTTCCTACTGTATTAGTCATTTGTATTAATGTCCTTCTCCATGAGTGTTCCTACTGTATTAGCCATTTGTATTAATGTCCTTCTCCATCAGGGTTCCTACTGTATTAGTCATTTGTATTAATGTCCTTCTCCATCAGGGTTCCTACTGTATTAGTCATTTGTATTAATGTCCTTCTCCATCAGGGTTCCTACTGTATTAGTCATTTGTATTAATGTCCATCTCCATGAGGGTTCCTACTGTATTAGTCATTTGTATTAATGTCCTTCTCCATCAGGGTTCCTACTGTATTAGTCATTTGTATTAATGTCCATCTCCATGAGGGTTCCTACTGTATTAGTCATTTGTATTAATGTCCTTCTCCATCAGGGTTCCTACTGTATTAGTCATTTGTATTAATGTCCTTCTCCATCAGGGTTCCTACTGTATTAGTCATTTGTATTAATGACCTTCTCCATCAGGGTTCCTACTGTATTAGTCATTTGTATTAATGACCTTCTCCATCAGGGTTCCTACTGTATTAGTCATTTGTATTAATGTCCTTCTCCATCAGGGTTCCTACTGTATTAGTCATTTGTATTAATGTCCTTCTCCATCAGGGTTCCTACTGTATTAGTCATTTGTATTAATGTCCTTCTCCATCAGGGTTCCTACTGTATTAGTCATTTGTATTAATGTCCTTCTCCATCAGGGTTCCTACTGTATTAGTCATTTGTATTAATGTTCTTCTCCATCAGGGTTCCTACTGTATTAGTCATTTGTATTAATGACCTTCTCCATCAGGGTTCCTACTGTATTAGTCATTTGTATTAATGTCCTTCTCCATCAGGGTTCCTACTGTATTAGTCATTTGTATTAATGTCCTTCTCCATCAGGGTTCCTACTGTATTAGTCATTTGTATTAATGTCCTTCTCCATCAGGGTTCCTACTGTATTAGTCATTTGTATTAATGTCCTTCTCCATCAGGGTTCCTACTGTATTAGTCATTTGTATTAATGTCCTTCTCCATCAGGGTTCCTACTGTATTAGTCATTTGTATTAATGTCCTTCTCCATCAGGGTTCCTACTGTATTAACCATTTGTATTAATGTCCATCTCCATCAGGGTTCCTACTGTATTAGTCATTTGTATTAATGTCCTTCTCCATCAGGGTTCCTACTGTATTAGTCATTTGTATTAATGTCCATCTCCATCAGGGTTCCTACTGTATTAGTCCATTTGTATTAATGTCCTTCTCCATCAGGGTTCCTACTGTATTAGTCATTTGTATTAATGTCCCTTCTCCATCAGGGTTCCTACTGTATTAGTCATTTGTATTAATGTCCTTCTCCATCAGGGTTCCTACTGTATTAGTCATTTGTATTAATGTCCTTCTCCATCAGGGTTCCTACTGTATTAGTCATTTGTATTAATGTCCTTCTCCATCAGGGTTCCTACTGTATTAGTCATTTGTATTAATGTCCATCTCCATCAGGGTTCCTACTGTATTAGTCATTTGTATTAATGTCCTTCTCCATCAGGGTTCCTACTGTATTAGTCATTTGTATTAATGTCCATCTCCATCAGGGTTCCTACTGTATTAGTCATTTGTATAAATGTCCATCTCCATCAGGGTTCCTACTGTATTAGTCATTTGTATTAATGTCCTTCTCCATCAGGGTTCCTACTGTATTAGTCATTTGTATTAATGTCCTTCTCCATCAGGGTTCCTACTGTATTAGTCATTTGTATTAATGTCCTTCTCCATCAGGGTTCCTACTGTATTAGTCATTTGTATTAATGTCCTTCTCCATCAGGGTTCCTACTGTATTAGTCATTTGTATTAATGTCCTTCTCCATCAGGGTTCCTACTGTATTAGTCATTTGTATTAATGTCCTTCTCCATCAGGGTTCCTACTGTATTAGTCATTTGTATTAATGTCCATCTCCATCAGGGTTCCTACTGTATTAGTCATTTGTATTAATGTCCTTCTCCATCAGGGTTCCTACTGTATTAGTCATTTGTATTAATGTCCTTCTCCATCAGGGTTCCTACTGTATTAGTCATTTGTATTAATGTCCATCTCCATCAGGGTTCCTACTGTATTAGTCATTTGTATTAATGTCCTTCTCCATCAGGGTTCCTACTGTATTAGTCATTTGTATTAATGTCCTTCTCCATCAGGGTTCCTACTGTATTAGTCATTTGTATTAATGTCCTTCTCCATCAGGGTTCCTACTGTATTAGTCATTTGTATTAATGTCCTTCTCCATCAGGGTTCCTACTGTATTAGTCATTTGTATTAATGTCCTTCTCCATCAGGGTTCCTACTGTATTAGTCATTTGTATTAATCTTCTACATCAGGGTTCCTATTATTAGTCATTTGTTAAATGTCCTTCTCCATCAGGGTTCCTACTGTATTAGCCATTTGTATTAATGTCCTTCTCCATCAGGGTTCCTACTGTATTAGTCATTTGTATTAATGTCCTTCTCCATCAGGGTTCCTACTGTATTAGTCATTTGTATTAATGTCCTTCTCCATCAGGGTTCCTACTGTATTAGTCATTTGTATTAATGTCCTTCTCCATCAGGGTTCCTACTGTATTAGCCATTTGTATTAATGTCCTTCTCCATCAGGGTTCCTACTGTATTAGTCATTTGTATAAATGTCCTTCTCCATGAGGGTTCCTACTGTATTAGTCATTTGTATTAATGACCTTCTCCATCAGGGTTCCTACTGTATTAGTCATTTGTATTAATGTCCTTCTCCATCAGGGTTCCTACTGTATTAGTCATTTGTATTAATGTCCTTCTCCATCAGGGTTCCTACTGTATTAGTCATTTGTATTAATGTCCTTCTCCATCAGGGTTCCTACTGTATTAGTCATTTGTATTAATGTCCTTCTCCATCAGGGTTCCTACTGTATTAGTCATTTGTATTAATGTCCTTCTCCATCAGGGTTCCTACTGTATTAGTCATTTGTATTAATGTCCTTCTCCATCAGGGTTCCTACTGTATTAGTCATTTGTATTAATGTCCATCTCCATCAGGGTTCCTACTGTATTAGTCATTTGTATTAATGTCCTTCTCCATCAGGATTCCATCAGGGTTCCTACTGTATTAGTCATTTGTATTAATGTCCTTCTACATCAGGGTTCCTACTGTATTAGTCATTTGTATTAATGTCCTTCTCCATCAGGGTTCCTACTGTATTAGTCATTTGTATTAATGTCCTTCTCCATCAGGGTTCCTACTGTATTAGTCATTTGTATTAATGTCCTTCTCCATCAGGGTTCCTACTGTATTAGTCATTTGTATTAATGTCCTTCTCCATCAGGGTTCCTACTGTATTAGTCATTTGTATTAATGACCTTCTCCATCAGTGTTCCTACTGTATTAGTCATTTGTATTAATGTCCTTCTCCATCAGGGTTCCTACTGTATTAGTCATTTGTATTAATGTCCTTCTCCATCAGGGTTCCTACTGTATTAGTCATGTATTAGTATTTGTATTAATGTCCTTCTCATCAGGGTTCCATTACTGTATTGCATTTGTATAATGTCCTTCTCCATCAGGGTTCCTACTGTATTAGTCATTTGTATATTAATGTCCTTTCTCCATCAGGGTTCCTACTGTATTAGTCATTTGTATTAATGACCATCAGGGTCCATGAGGGTCCTACTGTATTAGCCATTTGTATTAATGTCCTTCTCCATGAGGTTCCTACTGTATTAGTCCATTTGTATTAATGTCTTTCTCCATCAGGGTTTCCTACTGTATTAGTCATTTGTATAAATGTCCTTCTCCATCAGTGTTCCTACTGTATTAGTCATTTGTATTAATGTCCTTCTCCATCAGGGTTCCTACTGTATTAGTCATTTGTATTAATGTCCTTCTCCATCAGGGTTCCTACTGTATTAGTCATTTGTATTAATGTCCTTCTCCATCAGGGTTCCTACTGTATTAGTCATTTGTATTAATGTCCTTCTCCATCAGGGTTTACTGTATTAGTCATTTGTATTAATGACCTTCTCCATCAGGGTTCCTACTGTATTAGTCATTTGTATTAATGTCCTTCTCCATCAGGGTTCCTACTGTATTAGTCATTTGTATTAATGTCCTTCTCCATCAGGGTTCCTACTGTATTAGTCATTTGTATTAATGTCCTTTCCATCAGGGTTCCTACTGTATTAGTCATTTGTATTAATGTCCTTCTCCATCAGGGTTCCTACTGTATTAGTCATTTGTATTAATGACCTTCTCCATCAGGGTTCCTACTGTATTAGTCATTTGTATTAATGTCCTTCTCCATCAGGGTTCCTACTGTATTAGTCATTTGTATTAATGTCCTTCTCCATCAGGGTTCCTACTGTATTAGTCATTTGTATTAATGACCTTCTCCATCAGGTTCCTACTGTATTAGTCATTTGTATTAATGTCCTTCTCCATCAGGGTTCCTACTGTATTAGTCATTTGTATTAATGTCCTTCTCCATGAGGGTTCCTACTGTATTAGTCATTTGTATTAATGTCCTTCTCCATCAGGGTTCCTACTGTATTAGTCATTTGTATTAATGACCTTCTCCATCAGGGTTCCTACTGTATTAGTCATTTGTATTAATGTCCATCTCCATGAGGGTTCCTACTGTATTAGTCATTTGTATTAATGTCCTTCTCCATCAGGGTTCCTACTGTATTAGTCATTTGTATTAATGTCCATCTCCATCAGGGTTCCTACTGTATTAGTCATTTGTATTAATGTCCTTCTCCATCAGGTTCCTACTGTATTAGTCATTTGTATTAATGTCCCTTCTCCATCAGGGTTCCTACTGTATTAGTCATTTGTATTAATGTCCTTCTACATCAGGGTTCCTACTGTATTAGTCATTTGTATTAATGTCCTTCTCCATCCAGGGTTCCTACTGTATTAGTCATTTGTATTAATGTCCTTCTCCATCAGGGTTCCTACTGTATTAGTCATTTGTATTAATGTCCTTCTACATCAGGGTTCCTACTGTATTAGTCATTTGTATTAATGTCCTTCTCCATCAGGGTTCCTACTGTATTAGTCATTTGTATTAATGTCCTTCTCCATCAGGGTTCCTACTGTATTAGTCATTTGTATTAATGTCCTTCTCCATCAGGGTTCCTACTGTATTAGTCATTTGTATTAATGTCCTTCTCCATCAGGGTTCCTACTGTATTAGTCATTTGTATTAATGTCCTTCTCCATCAGGGTTCCTACTGTATTAGTCATTTGTATAAATGACCTTCTCCATCAGGGTTCCTACTGTATTAGTCATTTGTATTAATGTCCTTTCTCCATCAGGGTTTCTACTGTATTGACATTTGTTTTAATCGTCCATTCTCCATCAGGGGTCCTATGTATTAATGTCAATTTGTATAATGTCCTTCCCATCAGGGGGTTCCTACTGTATTAGTCCATTGGTATAATGTCATCTCCCATCAGGGTTCCTACGGTATTAGGTCATTTGTATTAATGTCCTTCTCAGACTTCAGGGTTCCCCTACTGTATTAGTCATTTGTATAATGTCCTTCTCCATCAGGGTTCCTACTGTATTAGTCATTTGTATTAAATGTCCTTCTCCATCAGGGTTCCTACTGTGTTGAGTCATTTGTATTAATGTCCTTCTCCAATCAGGGTTCCTACTGTATTAGTCTATTTGTATTAATTGTCCTTCTCCATCAGGGTTCCTACTGTATTAGTCATTTGTATTAATTGTCCTTCTACATCAGGGTTCCTACTGTATTAGTCCATTTGTATAAATGACCTTCTCCATCAGGGTTCCTACTGTATTAGTCATTTGTATTAATGTCCTTCTCCATCAGGTTTCCTACTGTATTAGTCATTTTGTTATTAATGTCCTTCTCCATCAGGGTTCCTACTGTATTAGTCATTTGTATTAATGTCCATTCTCCATCAGGGTTCCTACTGTATTAGTATTAGTCCATCTCCATTTCCTACTGTATTAGTCATTTGTATTAATGTCCTTCTCCATCAGGGTTCCTACTGTATTAGTCATTTGTATTAATGTCCTTCTCCATCAGGGTTCCTACTGTATTAGTCATTTGTATTAATGTCCATTCTCCATCAGGGTTCCTACTGTATTAGTTTTGTATTAATGACCTTCTACATCAGTCGTTCCTACTGTATTAGTCATTTGTATAATTGTCTTTCTACATCAGGGTTCCTACTGTCCTTCTCCATCAGTGTTACCTACTGTATTAGTTCATTTTGTATTAATGTCCTTCTCCATCAGGGTTCCTACTGTATTAGTCATTTGTATTAATGTCCTTTCTCCAGTTAGGGTTCCTATTCCACTGTATAGTCATTTGATGTATTAAAGGACTGTCCTTACTGTATGTACCAGATACATTCCACTACTGTACAAGAAGTTGTTATAGCTGATAGATCATCTAGTACTACTTAAGACTGTCCTTGTACTGTACCAGATACATACCACTACTGTACTACTGTACAAGTTTGTTATAGCTGATAGATCATCTAGTACTAAAAGACTGTCCTTGTACTGTACCAGATACATACCACTACTGTACTACTGTACAAGTTTGTTATAGCTGATAGATCATCTAGTACTAAAGACTGTCCTTGTACTGTACCAGATACATACCACTACTGTACTACTGTACAAGTTTGTTATAGCTGATAGATCTCTACTAAAGACTGTCTTTGTACTGTACCAGATACATACCACTACTGTACTATGTACAAGTTTGTTATAGCTGATAGATCATCTAGTACTAAAGACTGTCCTTGTACTGTACCAGATACATACCACTACTGTACTACTGTACAAGTTTGTTATAGCTGATAGATCATCTAGTACTAAAGACTGTCCTTGTACTGTACCAGATACATACCACTACTGTACTACTGTACAAGTTTGTTATAGCTGATAGATCATCTAGTACTAAAGACCGTCCTTGTACTGTACCAGATACATACCACTACTGTACTACTGTACAAGTTTGTTTGTTATAGCTGATAGATCATCTAGTACTAAAGACTGTCCTTGTACTGTACCAGATACATACCACTACTGTACTACTGTACAAGTTTGTTATAGCTGATAGATCATCTAGTACTAAAGACTGTCCTTGTACTGTACCAGATACATACCACTACTGTACTACTGTACAAGAAGTTTGTTATAGCTGATAGATCATCTAGTACTAAAGACTGTCCTTGTACTGTACCAGATACATACCACTACTGTACTACTGTACAAGTTTGTTATAGCTGATAGATCATCTAGTACTAAAGACTGTCCTAGTACTGTACCAGATACATACCACTACTGTACTACTGTACAAGTTTGTAATAGCTGATAGATCATCTAGTACTAAAGACTGTCCTTGTACTGTACCAGATACATACCACTACTGTACTACTGTACAAGTTTGTTATAGCTGATAGATCATCTAGTACTAAAGACTGTCCTTGTACTGTACCAGATACATACCACTACTACTGTACTACTGTACAAGTTTGTTATAGCTGATAGATCATCTAGTACTAAAGACTGTCCTTGTACTGTACCAGATACATACCACTACTGTACTACTGTACAAGTTTGTTATAGCTGATAGATCATCTAGTACTAAAGACTGTCCTTGTACTGTACCAGATACATACCACTACTGTACTACTGTACAAGTTTGTTATAGCTGA
This sequence comes from Argopecten irradians, assembly GCF_041381155.1. NCBI lineage: Eukaryota > Metazoa > Mollusca > Bivalvia > Pectinida > Pectinidae > Argopecten > Argopecten irradians. The sequence continues at coordinate 1,013,561 of NC_091146.1, read as the reverse complement.
TAGATCTATACTAGTACTAAAGACTGTCCTTGTACTGTACCAGATACATACCACTACTGTACTACTGTACAAGTTTGTTATAGCTGATAGATCATCTAGTACTAAAGACTGTCCTTGTACTGTACCAGATACATACCACTACTGTACTACTGTACAAGTTTGTTATAGCTGATAGATCATCTAGTACTAAAGACTGTCCTTGTTACTGTACCAGATACATACCACTACTGTACTACTGTACAAGTTTGTTATAGCTGATAGATCATCTAGTACTAAAAGACTGTCCTTGTACTGTACCAGATACATACCACTACTGTACTACTGTACAAGTTTGTTATAGCTGATAGATCATCTAGTACTAAAGACTGTCCTTGTACTGTACCAGATACATACCACTACTGTACTACTGTACAAGTTTTGTTATAGCTGATAGATCATCTAGTACTAAAGACTGTCCTTGTACTGTACCAGATACATACCACTACTGTACTACTGTACAAGTTTGTTATAGCTGATAGATCATCTAGTACTAAAGACTGTCCTTGTACTGTACCAGATACATACCACTACTGTACTACTGTACAAGTTTGTTATAGCTGATAGATCATCTAGTACTAAAGACTGTCCTTGTACTGTACCAGATACATACCACTACTGTACTACTGTACAAGTTTGTTATAGCTGATAGATCATCTAGTACTAAAGACTGTCCTTGTACTGTACCAGATACATACCACTACTGTACTACTGTACAAGTTTGTTATAGCTGATAGATCATCTAGTACTAAAGACTGTCCTTGTACTGTACCAGATACATACCACTACTGTACTACTGTACAAGTTTGTTATAGGCTGATAGATCATCTAGTACTAAAGACTGTCCTTGTACTGTACCAGATACATACCACTACTGTACTACTGTACAAGTTTGTTATAGCTGATAGATCATCTAGTACTAAAGACTGTCCTTGTACTGTACCAGATACATACCACTACTGTACTACTGTAACAAGTTTGTTATAGCTGATAGATCATCTAGTACTAAAGACTGTCCTTGTACTGTACCAGATACATACCACTACTGTACTACTGTACAAGTTTGTTATAGCTGATAGATCATCTAGTACTAAAGACTGTCCTTGTACTGTACCAGATACATACCACTACTGTACTACTGTACAAGAAGTTTGTTATAGCTGATAGATCATCTAGTACTAAAGACTGTCCTTGTACTGTACCAGATACATACCACTACTGTACTACTGTACAAGTTTGTTATAGCTGATAGATCATCTAGTACTAAAGACTGTCCTTGTACTGTACCAGATACATACCACTACTGTACTACTGTACAAGTTTGTTATAGCTGATAGATCATCTAGTACTAAAGACTGTCCTTGTACTGTACCAGATACATACCACTACTGTACTACTGTACAAGTTTGTTATAGCTGATAGATCATCTAGTACTAAAGACTGTCCTTGTACTGTACCAGATACATACCACTACTGTACTACTGTACAAGTTTGTTATAGCTGATAGATCATCTAGTACTAAAGACTGTCCTTGTACTGTACCAGATACATACCACTACTGTACTACTGTACAAGTTTGTTATAGCTGATAGATCATCTAGTACTAAAGACTGTCCTTGTACTGTACCAGATACATACCACTACTGTACTACTGTACAAGTTTGTTATAGCTGATAGATCATCTAGTACTAAAGACTGTCCTTGTACTGTACCAGATACATACCACTACTGTACTACTGTACAAGTTTGTTATAGCTGATAGATCATCTAGTACTAAAGACTGTCCTTGTACTGTACCAGATACATACCACTACTGTACTACTGTACAAGTTTGTTATAGCTGATAGATCATCTAGTACTAAAGACTGTCCTTGTACTGTACCAGATACATACCACTACTGTACTACTGTACAAGTTTGTTATAGCTGATAGATCATCTAGTACTAAAGACTGTCCTTGTACTGTACCAGATACATACCACTACTGTACTACTGTACAAGTTTGTTATAGCTGATAGATCATCTAGTACTAAAGACTGTCCTTGTACTGTACCAGATACATACCACTACTGTACTACTGTACAAGTTTGTTATAGCTGATAGATCATCTAGTACTAAAGACTGTCCTTGTACTGTACCAGATACATACCACTACTGTACTACTGTACAAGTTTGTTATAGCTGATAGATCATCTAGTACTAAAGACTGTCCTTGTACTGTACCAGATACATACCACTACTGTACTACTGTACAAGTTTGTTATAGCTGATAGATCATCTAGTACTAAAGACTGTCCTTGTACTGTACCAGATACATACCACTACTGTACTACTGTACAAGTTTGTTATAGCTGATAGATCATCTAGTACTAAAGACTGTCCTTGTACTGTACCAGATACATACCACTACTGTACTACTGTACAAGTTTGTTATAGCTGATAGATCATCTAGTACTAAAGACTGTCCTTGTACTGTACCAGATACATACCACTACTGTACTACTGTACAAGAAGTTTGTAATAGCTGATAGATCATCTAGTACTAAAGACTGTCCTTGTACTGTACCAGATACATACCAGATACATACCACTACTGTACTACTGTACAAGTTTGTTATAGCTGATAGATCATCTAGTACTAAAGACTGTCCTTGTACTGTACCAGATACATACCACTACTGTACTACTGTACAAGTTTGTTATAGCTGATAGATCATCTAGTACTAAAGACTGTCCTTGTACTGTACCAGATACATACCACTACTGTACTACTGTACAAGTTTGTTATAGCTGATAGATCATCTAGTACTAAAGACTGTCCTTGTACTGTACCAGATACATACCACTACTGTACTACTGTACAAGAAGTTTGTTATAGCTGATAGATCATCTAGTACTAAAGACTGTCCTTGTACTGTACCAGATACATACCACTACTGTACTACTGTACAAGTTTGTTATAGCTGATAGATCATCTAGTACTAAAGACTGTCCTTGTACTGTACCAGATACATACCACTACTGTACTACTGTACAAGAAGTTTGTTATAGCTGATAGATCATCTAGTACTAAAGACTGTCCTTGTACTGTACCAGATACATACCACTACTGTACTACTGTACAAGTTTGTTATAGCTGATAGATCATCTAGTACTAAAGACTGTCCTTGTACTGTACCAGATACATACCACTACTGTACTACTACTGTACAAGTTTGTTATAGCTGATAGATCATCTAGTACTAAAGACTGTCCTTGTACTGTACCAGATACATACCACTACTGTACTACTGTACAAGTTTGTTATAGCTGATAGATCATCTAGTACTAAAGACTGTCCTTGTACTGTACCAGATACATACCACTACTGTACTACTGTACAAGTTTGTTATAGCTGATAGATCATCTAGTACTAAAGACTGTCCTTGTACTGTACCAGATACATACCACTACTGTACTACTGTACAAGTTTGTTATAGCTGATAGATCATCTAGTACTAAAGACTGTCCTTGTACTGTACCAGATACATACCACTACTGTACTACTGTACAAGTTTGTTATAGCTGATAGATCATCTAGTACTAAAGACTGTTCTTGTACTGTACCAGATACATACCACTACTGTACTACTGTACAAGTTTGTTATAGCTGATAGATCATCTAGTACTAAAGACTGTCCTTGTACTGTACCAGATACATACCACTACTGTACTACTGTACAAGTTTGTTATAGCTGATAGATCATCTAGTACTAAAGACTGTCCTTGTACTGTACCAGATACATACCACTACTGTACATGGAAACCAGGAACAAAATATGATAGTCCCATGAAACTCCCATTAAAGTCACTTCCTTTCCAGAGCAAAATTTTAAAGTTTCTTAAAACCATTAATAACATAATAAAATACATATTGATGGCCTAAGATAAAGTAACAGCACCAAATATATTCAAAATTTCCTGCGTAACACAGAATAACTTTGGTGATTCATTTCGCTGTTTTGCCGTCTGGCGCAGAGACAGTCGACTACCGCACAGTATTTAGGACGACGACAGGAAACATCAGACGACATGCATTACGAAAATTAACATTTTACATATTGTAATTTTTATTTTTTAAAAGATGATGATGAGTGTAGTATTAACAGTAAGGTAATCAATTTTATGACATACAAAATTATCGATCTCGTTTTATTGTATAATATATTTCCCGCCAAAACAGTGAAAATCCAAATTGGCGATTGTGTCTGAAGGATTTTGGAAGGGGAAACATTATTTGTTTTAAAATGGAAGTTTTGGCAAATTAGTGAAAGGATTATCTCATTCCTGAATTTCTTTAAGCAAAGATGAACAACTTTCTGTAAGTTTTAATTTATCTGCATTTCTTTATCAACATGAAATCTTTGCACATGCACTGTTCATATATGCATACACAATGAAGATATCGGTTTATGTATTTGTCAATTGTTATTGAATTATATTGTCCATATAAACTATCATGCTTTACCACTATAAGTTTATTTTGGACAAATACTTCTTTACTTAGAATGTATAATGACATCAATCGCTGCATATCCTTGATAACAGATTTTCTTGGCATTTGATATGTGGACGTCGGTACCCCACGTGACCCCCTATAAAACTATGATCGTCCTCAGTCGATAATTTTTCTTTGGTCAATAAAAACATGCATCAACCTAATCTAAATGCTATAATTGTATAATAAATGCGGATGGAGAAAATGGATATTTATCATGGCCTTGAAGTACATTCATGAAAAATACAATTATCTTCATCATGATGTTTCATTGGTAAAGTTTTGAAACACTTGTTAGAAATATCAGGGCCATAAATAATTTATTTAGTAATGAAAAAAACCATGAACTTTCAACTACTCCATGATTACTTCACCTTATTCATGGCCATAATCAATGTCAAGGCCACAAAAATATATACATTTATGGTCATATAATTCATTTTTGCTTGTTACGGGCATTTTCATTGGCTTAAAAATTTACTTTATCAGCCCATAAAGGAAAAAATGGCGTCGCCGTTTGTAACGTCGCTTCTGATTGGCTGAGATGACGGCCTAATAATTTCATAGACAAAAGAGTCCCAAAATGAATTTTAAATGTTGAAGAGATTATCTTTAGTAAATTGAATTATAAGGATTAACTTGAATAGATTTTTTATGTTATGGAGATATAACACAAAAATCTGAGTGTACTCTCATCATAAACCGCTTCGCGGTTTATTTAGAGTACACTCAGATTTTTGTGTTATATCTCCATAACATAAAAAATCTATTCAAGTTAATCCTTAATAAAATACTGAATAAAAACCATGGTCATAAAGCTATTGGGAAATTTCACGACCATGAAATTAAGATCATAAAATTTAATGGGTATGGAAATAGATTTTGATAATTTTTTTCATGGTTATAATTACTTTACCTTTTTTAGCATATGTTGTTGTTAACAGTTTTAATAAAATGACTTTGTGTTTCTATAATACGTACGGTGTTGCCGTTAAGGTTCAATTCTTCCATTGAGCTGTTACCATGGAGACCATCCCGAATGAGTTCCATACTCGCCTCGTTGAGCTCACAGCTACTCAAGGCCAGGCTCCGAAGGCCACACTCACTACGCTATAAATAAGGTGAATATCCAATCAATGAAGAGGTCAAATGTCATCAGGTCAACATCTTACAGATGTATCCAATCAATGAAGAGGTCAAATGTCATCAGGTCAACATCTTATCCAATCAATGTAGAGGTCAAATCTTTATCCACTCAATGTAGAGGTCAAATGTCATAAGGTCAACATCTAATTTATGTATATGTCAAATCTTGTCAGGTCAACATCTTATCAAATCAATGTAGAGGTCAAATGTCATAAGGTCAATATCTTGTCTATGTAGAAGTCATATATCATCAGTCAACATTTAGTCTACAGGTGTATGTAGAGGTCAAATATCTTCAGGTCAACATCCAATCACTGGAAAGGTTGTAAACTTGACCCCTTCCCCGGGGGGGAACACGATGACCCCCGGGTCATATAATTCACAATTTTTGTAAAGGACCTTAAGACCTTTTCATCTATGAAGAGTATTTGATTCTACTATTTCTGGAATTTCAGAAGAAGACTTTTGAAGTTTTTGCCTATTTGACCCCTTTTGGCCCCACCCCTCAGGCCCCTGGTGGTCAGTCATGGAAAAATTGTTAAGAGGATTCAATAGCCATCTCATACTGATAATTCGGACAACATTTGACTGATTTCCTTTCACAAATGACCAAATAATGCTCAAAATGTGTTTTCCCTATATAATTAAACTATAGTCAAGTTGACCCCCTCCTCAGGGGGAACGTGAGACCCCATAGACATATAATTCACAATTTCTGTAAAGGACCTTAAGACCTTTCTATCTATGAAGAGTAATTGATTCTACCATTTCTAGAATTTCAGAAGAATTTTTTTGAAGTTTTAGCCTATTTGACCCATTTTGACCCCACCCCTCAGGCCCCTGGGGGCTGGGACCCTATAATTCACAATTTTTGTTGACCTTTGGCTATGGAAGGTTTCTGCAAAATTTCAACAAATTTGGTTCAGTAGTTTTGAAGAAGAAGTTGAAAAAGTAAATTGTTTATCGCCATACAATGGACGACACTTGCCGGACGACACTTGCCGGTCGACGCACAACAGATGACGACGGACAAAAGGGGATTAGAATAGGTCACTTTAGAATTTGTCTCAGGTGACCTAAAAATTGAGCAAATAGAACAGAAATATAAATAGATGTAAAACAGCTATATGTATAGTGATGAAAAGTAAAAAGTCAGGAATTTCTATAGCTAGAGGTTTTGAACATAATGTAAAATATGTTAACCTTGAGTATATGAGCGAAGCCCTTGGCTACACCGACAGGATCAGAGAAAGAGTTTGTACTCAAGTCCACTTCTGTTAGACTTGTATTTTCCTTCATTCCGTCCATCAACACCCGGAGGTCCCTCATGCCGATACTTTTAGCTCTAAATGTAACAAAATATACATATATATATATAATATTATATAAAATTGTTGATATTCAAAAGTGGCTTCTACATCAATACAAGAATCTTTAATATTTTAATTTTCAAAATAAGCATAATTTTTTATTTGTTGGGTAAATATTATCACCTATGGAGTAATTAGATTTAGTGAAATAAACCCAAACAGATTAAATATACTGTATAAATGGAAATAAAAACTAACATGTAAGTTGTACAAAACATTTATATGTCTATAAAGGAAAAATAACGGACATTGGTAACAATCTAATTAAGTTGATAAAAGTATAATTAGTAAATATACTACAACCATGAGGTCATCATCACTGTATATTCTTCCTTACTTTAAACACTGAGAAATACAAACTCTCTCATACATATGTATTTAGGTAGGGAGGTGTTACATACCTGAGTGTCTGTAGGGAGGTGTTACATACCTGAGTGTCTGTAGGGAGGTGTTACATACCTGAGTGTCTGTAGGGAGGTGTTACATACCTGAGTGTCTGTAGGGAGGTGTTACATACCTGAGTGTCTGTAGGGAGGTGTTACATACCTGAGTGTCTGTGGGAGGGAGGTGTTACATACCTGAGTGTCTGTAGGGAGGTGTTACATACCTGAGTGTCTGTAGGGAGGTGTTACATACCTGAGTGTCTGTAGGGAGGTGTTACATACCTGAGTGTCTGTAGGGAGGTGGATGTTACATACCTGAGTGTCTGTAGGGAGGTGTTACATACCTGAGTGTCTGTAGGGAGGTGTTACATACCTGAGTGTCTGTAGGGAGGTGTTACATACCTGAGTGTCTGTAGGGAGGTGTTACATACCTGAGTGTCTGTAGGGAGGTGTTACATACCTGAGTGTCTGTAGGGAGGTGTTACATACCTGAGTGTCTGTAGGGAGGTGTTACATACCTGAGTGTCTGTAGGGAGGTGTTACATACCTGAGTGTCTGTAGGGAGGTGTTACATACCTGAGTGTCTGTAGGGAGGTGTTACATACCTGAGTGTCTGTAGGGAGGTGTTACATACCTGAGTGTCTGTAGGGAGGTGTTACATACCTGAGTGTCTGTAGGGAGGTGTTACATACCTGAGTGTCTGTAGGGAGGTGTTACATACCTGAGTGTCTGTAGGAGGTGTTACATACCTGAGTGTCTGTAGGGAGGTGTTACATACCTGAGTGTCTGTAGGGAGGTGTTACATACCTGAGTGTCTGTAGGGAGGTGTTACATACCTGAGTGTCTGTAGGGAGGTGTACATACCTGGTGTCTGTAGGGATACATACCTGAGTGTCTGTAGGGAGGTGTTACATACCTGAGTGTCTGTAGGGAGGTGTTACATACCTGAGTGTCTGTAGGGAGGTGTTACATACCTGAGTGTCTGTAGGGAGGTGTTACATACCTGAGTGTCTGTAGGGAGGTGTTACATACCTGAGTGTCTGTAGGGAGGTGTTACATACCTGAGTGTCTGTAGGGAGGTGTTACATACCTGAGTGTCTGTAGGGAGGTGTTACATACCTGAGTGTCTGTAGGGAGGTGTTACATACCTGAGTGTCTGTAGGGAGGTGTTACATACCTGAGTGTCTGTAGGGAGGTGTTACATACCTGAGTGTCTGTAGGGAGGTGTTACATACCTGAGTGTCTGTAGGGAGGTGTTACATACCTGAGTGTCTGTAGGGAGGTGTTACATACCTGAGTGTCTGTAGGGAGGTGTTACATACCTGAGTGTCTGTAGGGAGGTGTTACATACCTGAGTGTCTGTAGGGAGGTGTTACATACCTGAGTGTCTGTAGGGAGGTGTTACATACCTGAGTGTCTGTAGGGAGGTGTTACATACCTGAGTGTCTGTAGGGAGGTGTTACATACCTGAGTGTCTGTAGGGAGGTGTTACATACCTGAGTGTCTGTAGGGAGGTGTTACATACCTGAGTGTCTGTAGGGAGGTGTTACATACCTGAGTGTCTGTAGGGAGGTGTTACATACCTGAGTGTCTGTAGGGAGGTGTTACATACCTGAGTGTCTGTAGGGAGGTGTTACATACCTGAGTGTCTGTAGGGAGGTGTTACATACCTGAGTGTCTGTAGGGAGGTGTTACATACCTGAGTGTCTGTAGGGAGGTGTTACATACCTGAGTGTCTGTAGGGAGGTGTTACATACCTGAGTGTCTGTAGGGAGGTGTTACATACCTGAGTGTCTGTAGGGAGGTGTTACATACCTGAGTGTCTGTAGGGAGGTGTTACATACCTGAGTGTCTGTAGGGAGGTGTTACATACCTGAGTGTCTGTAGGGAGGTGTTACATACCTGGTGTCCTGGGAGTGTTACATCTGTAGGGAGGTGTTACATACCTGAGTGTCTGTAGGGAGGTGTTACATACCTGAGTGTCTGTAGGGAGGTGTTACATACCTGAGTGTCTGTAGGGAGGTGTTACATACCTGAGTGTCTGTAGGGAGGTGTTACATACCTGAGTGTCTGTAGGGAGGTGTTACATACCTGAGTGTCTGTAGGGAGGTGTTACATACCTGAGTGTCTGTAGGGAGGTGTTACATACCTGAGTGTCTGTAGGGAGGTGTTACATACCTGAGTGTCTGTAGGGAGGTGTTACATACCTGAGTGTCTGTAGGGAGGTGTTACATACCTGAGTGTCTGTAGGGAGGTGTTACATACCTGAGTGTCTGTAGGGAGGTGTTACATACCTGAGTGTCTGTAGGGAGGTGTTACATACCTGAGTGTCTGTAGGGAGGTGTTACATACCTGAGTGTCTGTAGGGAGGTGTTACATACCTGAGTGTCTGTAGGGAGGTGTTACATACCTGAGTGTCTGTAGGGAGGTGTTACATACCTGAGTGTCTGTAGGGAGGTGTTACATACCTGAGTGTCTGTAGGGAGGTGTTACATACCTGAGTGTCTGTAGGGAGGTGTTACATACCTGAGTGTCTGTAGGGAGGTGTTACATACCTGAGTGTCTGTAGGGAGGTGTTACATACCTGAGTGTCTGTAGGGAGGTGTTACATACCTGAGTGTCTGTAGGGAGGTGTTACATACCTGAGTGTCTGTAGGGAGGTGTTACATACCTGAGTGTCTGTAGGGAGGTGTTACATACCTGAGTGTCTGTAGGGAGGTGTTACATACCTGAGTGTCTGTAGGGAGGTGTTACATACCTGTGTGTCTGTAGGGAGGTGTTACATACCTGTGTGTCTGTAGGGAGGTGTTACATACCTGAGTGTCTGTAGGGAGGTGTTACATACCTGAGTGTCTGTAGGGAGGTGTTACATACCTGTGTGTCTGTAGGGAGGTGTTACATACCTGAGTGTCTGTAGGGAGGTGTTACATACCTGAGTGTCTGTAGGGAGGTGTTACATACCTGAGTGTCTGTAGGGAGGTGTTACATACCTGAGTGTCTGTAGGGAGGTGTTACATACCTGAGTGTCTGTAGGGAGGTGTTACATACCTGAGTGTCTGTAGGGAGGTGTTACATACCTGAGTGTCTGTAGGGAGGTGTTACATACCTGAGTGTCTGTAGGGAGGTGTTACATACCTGAGTGTCTGTAGGGAGGTGTTACATACCTGAGTGTCTGTAGGGAGGTGTTACATACCTGAGTGTCTGTAGGGAGGTGTTACATACCTGAGTGTCTGTAGGGAGGTGTTACATACCTGAGTGTCTGTAGGGAGGTGTTACATACCTGAGTGTCTGTAGGGAGGTGTTACATACCTGAGTGTCTGTAGGGAGGTGTTACATACCTGAGTGTCTGTAGGGAGGTGTTACATACCTGAGTGTCTGTAGGGAGGTGTTCATCGTGTCTGTAGGGAGGTGTTACATACCTGAGTGTCTGTAGGGAGGTGTTACATACCTGAGTGTCTGTAGGGAGGTGTTACATACCTGAGTGTCTGTAGGGAGGTGTTACATACCTGAGTGTCTGTAGGGAGGTGTTACATACCTGAGTGTCTGTAGGGAGGTGTTACATACCTGAGTGTCTGTAGGGAGGTGTTACATACCTGAGTGTCTGTAGGGAGGTGTTACATACCTGAGTGTCTGTAGGGAGGTGTTACATACCTGAGTGTCTGTAGGGAGGTGTTACATACCTGAGTGTCTGTAGGGAGGTGTTACATACCTGAGTGTCTGTAGGGAGGTGTTACATACCTGAGTGTCTGTAGGGAGGTGTTACATACCTGAGTGTCTGTAGGGAGGTGTTACATACCTGAGTGTCTGTAGGGAGGTGTTACATACCTGAGTGTCTGTAGGGAGGTGTTACATACCTGAGTGTCTGTAGGGAGGTGTTACATACCTGAGTGTCTGTAGGGAGGTGTTACATACCTGAGTGTCTGTAGGGAGGTGTTACATACCTGAGTGTCTGTAGGGAGGTGTTACATACCTGAGTGTCTGTAGGGAGGTGTTACATACCTGAGTGTCTGTAGGGAGGTGTTACATACCTGAGTGTCTGTAGGGAGGTGTTACATACCTGAGTGTCTGTAGGGAGGTGTTACATACCTGAGTGTCTGTAGGGAGGTGTTACATACCTGAGTGTCTGTAGGGAGGTGTTACATACCTGAGTGTCTGTAGGGAGGTGTTACATACCTGAGTGTCTGTAGGGAGGTGTTACATACCTGAGTGTCTGTAGGGAGGTGTTACATACCTGAGTGTCTGTAGGGAGGTGTTACATACCTGAGTGTCTGTAGGGAGGTGTTACATACCTGAGTGTCTGTAGGGAGGTGTTACATACCTGAGTGTCTGTAGGGAGGTGTTACATACCTGAGTGTCTGTAGGGAGGTGTTACATACCTGAGTGTCTGTAGGGAGGTGTTACATACCTGTGTGTCTGTAGGGAGGTGTTACATACCTGAGTGTCTGTAGGGAGGTGTTACATACCTGAGTGTCTGTAGGGAGGTGTTACATACCTGAGTGTCTGTAGGGAGGTGTTACATACCTGAGTGTCTGTAGGGAGGTGTTACATACCTGAGTGTCTGTAGGGAGGTGTTACATACCTGAGTGTCTGTAGGGAGGTGTTACATACCTGAGTGTCTGTAGGGAGGTGTTACATACCTGAGTGTCTGTAGGGAGGTGTTACATACCTGAGTGTCTGTAGGGAGGTGTTACATACCTGAGTGTCTGTAGGGAGGTGTTACATACCTGAGTGTCTGTAGGGAGGTGTTACATACCTGAGTGTCTGTAGGGAGGTGTTACATACCCGAGTGTCTGTAGGGAGGTGTTACATACCTGAGTGTCTGTAGGGAGGTGTTACATACCTGAGTGTCTGTAGGGAGGTGTTACATACCTGAGTGTCTGTAGGGAGGTGTTACATACCTGAGTGTCTGTAGGGAGGTGTTATCCGGTGTGTAGGGAGGTGTTACATACCTGAGTGTCTGTAGGGAGGTGTTACATACCTGAGTGTCTGTAGGGAGGTGTTACATACCTGAGTGTCTGTAGGGAGGTGTTACATACCTGAGTGTCTGTAGGGAGGTGTTACATACCTGAGTGTCTGTAGGGAGGTGTTACATACCTGAGTGTCTGTAGGGAGGTGTTACATACCTGAGTGTCTGTAGGGAGGTGTTACATACCTGAGTGTCTGTAGGGAGGTGTTACATACCTGAGTGTCTGTAGGGAGGTGTTACATACCTGAGTGTCTGTAGGGAGGTGTTGGTTTTGAGAGTAGGTCCAACACACTTGGAAAAGAAGTCGATACCAAGATTGTTGTTGGATACATCTAAATACACCAAAGTGTGGTTCATACTAAGCATACGGCCGATACTCTCCTGTCAAAAAACAGCATAATAATGTAGAACTCAATTCAAGTTTTAGTGTTTAAAAATATATTTAAAGATTCTAAAGATTCTACCCAATAAGTTTCTCCTTTTACTTCGTACATTTAAGTAAATGTAGGCTGACAATAGGAAACCCTTGTAGGTTTCTGTTAAATTAATTACCTGTTACCCATAGGAAACCCTTGTAGGTTTCTGTTAAGTTAATTATATGTTACCCATTTGAAACCCTTGTAGGTTTCTGTTAATTTATTTACCATTTACCCAAAGGAAACACTTGTAGGTTTCGTTAAATTTAATTACCTGTTACCCATAGGAAACCCTTGTAGGTTTCTGTTAAATTAATTACCTGTTACCCATAGGAAATACCTTGTAGGTTCCTGTTAAATTAATTACCTGTTGCCCATAGAAACCTTGTAGTTTCTGTTAAATTAATTACCTGTACCCATAGGAAACCCTTGTAGGTTTTCTGTTAAATTAATTACCTGTTACCCATAGGAAACCCTTGTAGGTTTCTGTTAAATTAATTACCTGTTACCCATAGGAAACCCTTGTAGGTTTCTGTTAAATTAATTACCTGTTACCCATAGGAAACCCTTGTAGGTTTCTGTTAAATTAATTACCTGTTACCCATAGGAAACCCTTGTAGGTTTCTGTTAAATTAATTACCTGTTACACATAGGAAACACTTGTAGGTTTCTGTTAAATTAATTACCTGTTACCCATAGGAAACCCTTGTAGGTTTCTGTTAAATTAATTACCTGTTACCCATAGGAAAACCTTGTAGGTTTCTGTTAAATTAATTACCTGTTACCCATAGGAAACCCTTGTAGGTTTCTGTTAAATTAATTACCTGTTACCCATAGGAAACCCTTGTAGGTTTCTGTTAAATTAATTACCTGTTACCCATAGGAAACCCTTGTAGGTTTCTGCTAAATTAATTACCTGTTACCCATAGGAAACCCTTGTAGGTTTCTGTTAAATTAATTACCTGTTACCCATAGGAAACCCTTGTAGGTTCCTGTTAAATTAATTACCTGTTACCCATAGGAAACCCTTGTAGGTTCCTGTTAAATTAATTACCTATTACCAAAAGGAAATCCAGAAGGTTTCTGTTAAATTAATTACCTGTTACCCATAGGAAAACCTTGTAGGTTTCTGTTAAATTAATTACCTGTTACCCATAGGAAAACCTTGTAGGTTTCCTGTTAAATTAATTACCTGTTACCCATAGGAAACCCTTGTAGGTTCCTGTTAAATTAATTACCTGTTACCCATAGGAAAACCCTTGTAGGTTTCTGTTAAATTAATTACCTGTTACCCATAGGAAAACCCTTGTAGGTTTCTGTTAAATTAATTACCTGTTACCCATAGGAAACCCTTGTAGGTTTCTGTTAAATAAATCACCTGTTACCCATAGGAAACCCTTGTAGGTTTCTGTTAAATTAATTACCTGTTACCCATAGGAAACCCTTGTAGGTTCCTGTTAAATTAATTACCTGTTACCCATAGGAAACCCTTGTAGGTTTCTGTTAAATTAATTACCTGTTACCCATAGGAAAACCTTGTAGGTTCCTGTTAAATAAATCACCTGTTACCCATAGGAAACCCTTGTAGGTTTCTGTTAAATTAATTACCTGTTACCCATAGGAAACCCTTGTAGGTTCCTGTTAAATTAATTACCTGTTACCCATAGGAAACCCTTGTAGGTTCCTGTTAAATTAATTACCTGTTACCCATAGGAAACCCTTGTAGGTTTCTGTTAAATTAATTACCTGTTACCCATAGGAAACCCTTGTAGGTTTCTGTTAAATTAATTACCTGTTACCCATAGGAAACCCTTGTAGGTTTCTGTTAAATTAATTACCTGTTACCCATAGGAAACCCTTGTAGGTTCCTGTTAAATTAATTACCTGTTACCCATAGGAAACCCTTGTAGGTTTCTGTTAAATTAATTACCTGTTACCCATAGGAAACCCTTGTAGGTTTCTGTTAAATAAATTACCTGTTACCCATAGGAAAACCTTGTAGGTTCCTGTTAAATTAATTACCTGTTACCCATAGGAAACCCTTGTAGGTTCCTGTTAAATAAATCACCTGTTACCCATAGGAAACCCTTGTAGGTTTCTGTTAAATTAATTACCTGTTACCCATAGGAAACCCTTGTAGGTTTCTGTTAAATTAATCACCTGTTACCCATAGGAAACCCTTGTAGGTTCCTGTTAAATTAATTACCTGTTACCCAAAGGAAATCCAGAAGGTTTCTGTTAAATTAATTACCTGTTACCCAAAGGAAATCCAGAAGGTTTCTGTTAAATAAATTACCTGTTACCCATAGGAAAACCTTGTAGGTTTCTGTTAAATTAATTACCTGTTACCCATAGGAAACCCTTGTAGGTTCCTGTTAAATTAATTACCTGTTACCCATAGGAAACCCTTGTAGGTTCCTGTTAAATTAATTACCTGTTACCCATAGGAAAACCTTGTAGGTTCCTGTTAAATTAATTACCTGTTACCCATAGGAAACCCTTGTAGGTTTCTGTTAAATTAATTACCTGTTACCCATAGGAAACCCTTGTAGGTTTCTGTTAAATTAATTACCTGTTACCCATAGGAAACCCTTGTAGGTTCCTGTTAAATTAATTACCTGTTACCCATAGGAAACCCTTGTAGGTTTCTGTTAAATTAATTACCTGTTACCCATAGGAAACCCTTGTAGGTTTCTGTTAAATTAATTACCTGTTACCCATAGGAAACCCTTGTAGGTTTCTGTTAAATTAATTACCTGTTACCCATAGGAAACCCTTGTAGGTTTCTGTTAAGTTAATTATATGTTACCCAAAGGAAAACCTTGTAGGTTTCTGTTAAATTAATTACCTGTTACCCATAGGAAACCCTTGTAGGTTTCTGTTAAATTAATTACCTGTTACCCATAGGAAACCCTTGTAGGTTTCTGTTAAATTAATTACCTGTTACCCATAGGAAACCCTTGTAGGTTTCTGTGTTAAATTAATTACCTGTTACCCATAGGAAACCCTTGTAGGTTTCTGTTAAATTAATTACCTGTTACCCATAGGAAACCCTTGTAGGTTTCTGTTAAATTAATTACCTGTTACCCATAGGAAACCCTTGTAGGTTCCTGTTAAATTAATTACCTGTTACCCATAGGAAACCCTTGTAGGTTTCCTGTTAAATTAATTACCTGTTACCCATAGGAAACCCTTGTAGGTTTCTGTTAAATTAATTACCTGTTACCCATAGGAAACCCTTGTAGGTTTCTGTTAAATTAATTACCTGTTACCCATAGGAAACCCTTGTAGGTTTCTGTTAAATTAATTACCTGTTACCCATAGGAAACCCTTGTAGGTTTCTGTTAAATTAATTACCTGTTACCCATAGGAAACCCTTGTAGGTTTCTGTTAAATTAATTACCTGTTACCCATAGGAAACCCTTGTAGGTTTCCTGTTAAATAATTACCTGTTACCCATAGGAAACCCTTGTAGGTTTCCTGTTAAATTAATTACCTGTTACCCATAGGAAACCCTTGTAGGTTTCTGTTAAATTAATTACCTGTTACCCATAGGAAACCCTTGTAGGTTTCTGTTAAATTAATTACCTGTTACCCATAGGAAACCCTTGTAGGTTCCTGTTAAATTAATTACCTGTTACCCAAAGGAAATCCAGAAGGGTTCTGTTAAATAAATTACCTGTTACCCATAGGAAACCCTTGTAGGTTCCTGTTAAATTAATTACCTGTTACCCATAGGAAACCCTTGTAGGTTTCTGTTAAATTAATTACCTGTTACCCATAGGAAACCCTTGTAGGTTTCTGTTAAATTAATTACCTGTTACCCATAGGAAACCCTTGTAGGTTTCTGTTAAATTAATTACCTGTTACCCATAGGAAACCCTTGTAGGTTTCTGTTAAATTAATTACCTGTTACCCATAGGAAAACCCTTGTAGGTTCCTGTTAAATTAATTACCTGTTACCCATAGGAAACCCTTGTAGGTTTCTGTTAAATTAATTACCTGTTACCCATAGGAAACCCTTGTAGGTTTCTGTTAAATTAATTACCTGTTACCCATAGGAAACCCTTGTAGGTTTCTGTTAAATTAATTACCTGTTACCCATAGGAAACCCTTGTAGGTTTCTGTTAAATTAATTACCTGTTACCCATAGGAAACCCTTGTAGGTTTCTGTTAAATTAATTACCTGTTACCCATAGGAAACCCTTGTAGGTTTCTGTTAAATTAATTACCTGTTACCCATAGGAAACCCTTGTAGGTTTCTGTTAAATTAATTACCTGTTACCCATAGGAAACCCTTGTAGGTTTCTGTTAAATTAATTACCTGTTACCCATAGGAAACCCTTGTAGGTTTCTGTTAAATTAATTACCTGTTACCCATAGGAAACCCTTGTAGGTTTCTGTTAAATTAATTACCTGTTACCCATAGGAAACCCTTGTAGGTTTCTGTTAAATTAATTACCTGTTACCCATAGGAAACCCTTGTAGGTTTCTGTTAAATTAATTACCTGTTACCCATAGGAAACCCTTGTAGGTTTCTGTTAAATTAATTACCTGTTACCCATAGGAAACCCTTGTAGGTTTCTGTTAAATTAATTACCTGTTACCCATAGGAAAACCTTGTAGGTTTCTGTTAAATTAATTACCTGTTACCCATAGGAAACCCTTGTAGGTTCCTGTTAAATTAATTACCTGTTACCATAGGAAACACTTGTAGGTTCCTGTTAAATTAATTACCTGTTACCCATAGGAAAACCTTGTAGGTTTCTGTTAAATTAATTACCTGTTACCCATAGGAAACCCTTGTAGGTTCCTGTTAAATTAATTACCTGTTACCCATAGGAAACCCTTGTAGGTTTCTGTTAAATTAATTACCTGTTACCCATAGGAAACCCTTGTAGGGTTTCTGTTAAATTAATTACCTGTTACCCATAGGGTAAAACCCTTGTAGGTTCTGTTAAATTAATTACCTGTTACCCATAGGAAAACCCTTGTAGGTTCCTGTTAAATTAATTACCTGTTACCCATAGTAAACCACTTGTAGGTTTCTGTTAAGTTAAGCTAGTCCGTTGTGTTAAGCTAGCCTTGTTTAGCTAGTCCGGTTGTGTTAAGCTAGTCCGGTTGTGTTAAGCTAGTCCGGTTGTGTTAAGCTAGTCCGGTTGTGTTAAGCTAGTCCGTTGTGTTAAGCTAGTCCGGTTGTGTGTTAAGCTAGTCCGGTTGTGTTAAGCTAGTCCGGTTGTGTTAAGCTAGTCCGGTTGTGTTAAGCTAGTCCGGTTGTGTTAAGCTAGTCCGGTTGTGTTAAGCTAGTCCGGTTGTGTTAAGCTAGTCCGGTTGTGTTAAGCTAGTCCGGTTGTGTTAAGCTAGTCCGGTTGTGTTAAGCTAGTCCGGTTGTGTTAAGCTAGTCCGGTTGTGTTAAGCTAGTCCGGTTGTGTTAAGCTAGTCCGTTGTGTTAAGCTAGTCCGGTTGTGTTTAAGCTAGTCCGGTTGTGTTAAGCTAGTCCGTTTGTGTTAAGCTAGTCCGGTTGTGTTAAGCTAGTCCGGTTGTGTTAAGCTAGTCCGGTTGTGTTAAGCTAGTCCGGTTGTGTTAAGCTAGTCCGGTTGTGTTAAGCTAGTCCGGTTGTGTTAAGCTAGTCCGGTTGTGTTAAGCTAGTCCGGTTGTGTTAAGCTAGTCCGGTTGTGTTAAGCTAGTCCGGTTGTGTTAAGCTAGTCCGGTTGTGTTAAGCTAGTCCGGTTGTGTTAAGCTAGTCCGGTTGTGTTAAGCTAGTCCGGTTGTGTTAAGCTAGTCCGGTTGTGTTAAGCTAGTCCGGTTGTGTTAAGCTAGTCCGGTTGTGTTAAGCTAGTCCGGTTGTGTTAAGCTAGTCCGGTTGTGTTAAGCTAGTCCGGTTGTGTTAAGCTAGTCCGGTTGTGTTAAGCTAGTCCGGTTGTGTTAAGCTAGTCCGGTTGTGTTAAGCTAGTCCGGTTGTGTTAAGCTAGTCCGGTTGTGTTAAGCTAGTCCGGTTGTGTTAAGCTAGTCGGGTTGTGTTAAGCTAGTCCGGTTGTGTTAAGCTAGTCCGGTTGTGTTAAGCTAGTCCGGTTGTGTTAAGCTAGTCCGGTTGTGTTAAGCTAGTCCGGTTGTGTTAAGCTAGTCCGGTTGTGTTAAGCTAGTCCGGTTGTGTTAAGCTAGTCCGGTTGTGTTAAGCTAGTCCGGTTGTGTTAAGCTAGTCCGGTTGTGTTAAGCTAGTCCGGTTGTGTAAAGCTAGTCCGGTTGTGTTAAGCTAGTCCGGTTGTGTTAAGCTAGTCCGGTTGTGTTAAGCTAGTCCGGTTGTGTTAAGCTAGTCCGGTTGTGTTAAGCTAGTCCGGTTGTGTTAAGCTAGTCCGGTGTTAAGTATCCGGTTGTGTTAAGCTAGTCCGGTTGTGTTAAGCTAGTCCGGTTGTGTAAAGCTAGTCCGGTTGTGTTAAGCTAGTCCGGTTGTGTTAAGCTAGTCCGGTTGTGTTAAGCTAGTCCGGTTGTGTTAAGCTAGTCCGGTTGTGTTAAGCTAGTCCGGTTGTGTTAAGCTAGTCCGGTTGTGTTAAGCTAGTCCGGTTGTGTTAAGCTAGTCCGGTTGTGTTAAGCTAGTCCGGTTGTGTTAAGCTAGTCGGGTTGTGTTAAGCTAGTCCGGTTGTGTTAAGCTAGTCCGGTTGTGTTAAGCTAGTCCGGTTGTGTTAAGCTAGTCCGGTTGTGTTAAGCTAGTCGGTTGTGTTAAGCTAGTCCGGTTGTGTTAAGCTAGTCCGGTTGTGTTAAGCTAGTCCGGTTGTGTTAAGCTAGTCCGGTTGTGTTAAGCTAGTCCGGTTGTGTTAAGCTAGTCCGGTTGTGTTAAGCTAGTCCGGTTGTGTTAAGCTAGTCCGGTTGTGTTAAGCTAGTCCGGTTGTGTTAAGCTAGTCCGGTTGTGTTAAGCTAGTCCGGTTGTGTTAGCTAGTCCGGTTGTGTTAAGCTAGTCCGGTTGTGTTAAGCTAGTCCGGTTGTGTTAAGCTAGTCCGGTTGTGTTAAGCTAGTCCGGTTGTGTTAAGCTAGTCCGGTTGTGTTAAGCTAGTCCGGTTGTGTTAAGCTAGTCCGGTTGTGTTAAGCTAGTCCGGTTGTGTTAAGCTAGTCCGGTTGTGTTAAGCTAGTCCGGTTGTGTTAAGCTAGTCCGGTTGTGTTAAGCTAGTCCGGTTGTGTTAAGCTAGTCCGGTTGTGTTAAGCTAGTCCGGTTGTGTTAAGCTAGTCCGGTTGTGTTAAGCTAGTCCGGTTGTGTTAAGCTAGTCCGGTTGTGTTAAGCTAGTCCGGTTGTGTTAAGCTAGTCCGGTTGTGTTAAGCTAGTCCGGTTGTGTTAAGCTAGTCCGGTGTGTAAGCTAGTCCGGTTGTGTTAAGCTAGTCCGGTTGTGTTAAGCTAGTCCGGTTGTGTTAAGCTAGTCCGGTTGTGTTAAGCTAGTCCGGTTGTGTTAAGCTAGTCCGGTTGTGTTAAGCTAGTCCGGTTGTGTTAAGCTAGTCCGGTTGTGTTAAGCTAGTCCGGTTGTGTTAAGCTAGTCCGGTTGTGTTAAGCTAGTCCGGGTTGTGTTAAGCTAGTCCGGTTGTGTTAAGCTAGTCCGGTTGTGTTAAGCTAGTCCGGTTGTGTTAAGCTAGTCCGGTTGTGTTAAGCTAGTCCGGTTGTGTTAAGCTAGTCCGGTTGTGTTAAGCTAGTCCGGTTGTGTTAAGCTAGTCCGGTTGTGTTAAGCTAGTCCGGTTGTGTTAAGCTAGTCCGGTTGTGTTAAGCTAGTCCGGTTGTGTTAAGCTAGTCCGGTTGTGTTAAGCTAGTCCGGTTGTGTTAAGCTAGTCCGGTTGTGTTAAGCTAGTCCGGTTGTGTTAAGCTAGTCCGGTTGTGTTAAGCTAGTCCGGTTGTGTTAAGCTAGTCCGGTTGTGTTAAGCTAGTCGTTGTGTTAAGCTAGTCCGGTTGTGTTAAGCTAGTCCGGTTGTGTGTTAAGCTAGTCCGGTTGTGTTAAGCTAGTCCGGTTGTGTTAAGCTAGTCCGTTGTGTTAAGCTAGTCCGGTTGTGTTAAGCTAGTCCGGTTGTGTTAAGCTAGTCCGGTTGTGTTAAGCTAGTCCGGTTGTGTTAAGCTAGTCCGGTTGTGTTAAGCTAGTCCGGTTGTGTTAAGCTAGTCCGGTTGTGTTAAGCTAGTCCGGTTGTGTTAAGCTAGTCCGGTTGTGTTAAGCTAGTCCGGTTGTGTTAAGCTAGTCCGGTTGTGTTAAGCTAGTCCGGTTGTGTTAAGCTAGTCCGGTTGTGTTAAGCTAGTCCGGTTGTGTTAAGCTAGTCCGGTTGTGTTAAGCTAGTCGGGTTGTGTTAAGCTAGTCCGGTTGTGTTAAGCTAGTCCGGTTGTGTTAAGCTAGTCCGGTTGTGTTAAGCTAGTCCGGTTGTGTTAAGCTAGTCCGGTTGTGTTAAGCTAGTCCGGTTGTGTTAAGCTAGTCCGGTTGTGTTAAGCTAGTCCGGTTGTGTTAAGCTAGTCCGGTTGTGTTAAGCTAGTCCGGTTGTGTTAAGCTAGTCCGGTTGTGTTAAGCTAGTCCGGTTGTGTTAAGCTAGTCCGGTTGTGTTAAGCTAGTCCGGTTGTGTTAAGCTAGTCCGGTTGTGTTAAGCTAGTCCGGTTGTGTTAAGCTAGTCCGGTTGTGTTAAGCTAGTCCGGTTGTGTTAAGCTAGTCCGGTTGTGTTAAGCTAGTCCGGTTGTGTTAAGCTAGTCCGGTTGTGTTAAGCTAGTCCGGTTGTGTTAAGCTAGGCCAGTTGTGTTAAGCTAGTCCGGTTGTGTTAAGCTAGTCCGGTTGTGTTAAGTGCCCCCTTTTTATTTTAAGCATGTCTGGTGCCTATTGGATTAATGTATTTTGTCTAGCATTCAACCTTTAATAATTTATAATACAGTCCGATCCTCGATAATACATCTCAGCCCATACAGGATCTGTCTAGTGAATTCTACAGGCATCAAGATTCTGTTTATTTGGTAAACAATAAAACTCTTTCCTGGATATTTCCAACAGGAGTTTTCCAGACAAACAGCTTCCATTTCAAAAATAATTTCAGTTAATACTAACCTAACAAAATTATGAACTCCATTATTTACCAACTTGCTGATTGAAGTAATCCTGGGCTTTAAAGAAAATGAGAAAAGAAAATTTTGCTAACCATGTAATTAAACCACAATTGTTGTAAACTTACGGCTGTGTCGGTGTCGGTTTTGTTGTCGGACAGATTTAAACAGAGGATGGAGGTGTTGTGACACATAGCCAGACACACACTACGGAACGCCTGGGGGCCGAGGTTGTTGTAGGACAGGTCAAGCTCCTGGTCAAATATAAAAAATCCTTAATAGGACAGGTCAAGCTCCTGGTCAAACATAGAATATACTTATAGGACAGGTCAACCTCCTGGTCAAACATAGAAAACACTTAATAGGACAGGTCAACCTCCTGGTCAAACATAGAAAACACATAATAGGACAGGTCAAGCTCCTGGACAAACTTAGAAAACACTTAATAGGACTGGTCAAGCTCCTGGTCAAACATAGAAAACACTTAATAGGACTGGTACTGGTCAAGCTCCTGGTCAAACATAGAAAATACTTAATAGGACAGGTCAAGCTCCTGGTCAAACATAGAAAACACTTAATAGGACTGGTCAAGCTCCTGGTCAAACATAGAAAACATATGATAAGTGCATAGAAAACATATGATAGTGCAGGTCAAGCTCCTCAGGTCAAACATAGAAAACACTTAATAGGACAGGTCAAGCTCCTGGTCAAACATAGAAAATACTTAATAGGACAGGTCAAGCTCCTGGTCAAACATAGAAAACACTAAATAGGACTGGTCAAGCTCCTGGTCAAACATAGAAAACACTTAATAGGACAGGTCAAGCTCCTGGTCAAACATAGAAAACACTTAATAGGACAGGTCAATCTCTTGGTCAAACATAGAAAACACTTAATAGGACAGGTCAAGCTCCTGGTCAAACATAGAAAACACTTAATAGGACAGGTCAAGCTCCTGGTCAAACATAGAAAACACTTAATAGGACTGGTCAAGCTCCTGGTCAAACATAGAAAACACTTAACAGGACTGGTCAAGCTCCTGGTCAAACATAGAAAAACACTTAACAGGACTGGTCAAGCTCCTGTTAAAACATAGAAAACACTTAATAGGACTGGTCAAGCTCCTGGTCAAACATAGAAAACACTTAACAGGACTGGTCAAGCTCCTGGTCAAACATAGAAAACACTTAACAGGACTGGTCAAGCTCCTGGTCAAACATAGAAAACACTAAACAGGACTGGTCAAGCTCCTGGTCAAAACATAGAAAACACTTAACAGGACTGGTCAAGCTCCTGGTCAAACATAGAAAACACTTAAAGGACTGGTCAAGCTCCTGGTCAAACATAGAAAACACTTAATAGGACTGGTCAAGCTCCTGGTCAAACATAGAAAACACTTAACAGGACTGGTCAAGCTCCTGTTAAAACATAGAAAACACTTAACAGGACTGGTCAAGCTCCTGGTCAAACATAGAAAAACACTTAACAGGACTGGTCAAGCACCTGTTAAAACATAGAAAACACTTAATAGGACTGGTCAAGCTCCTGGTCAAACATAGAAAAACACTTAACAGGACTGGTCAAGCTCCTGTTAAAACATAGAAAACACTTAACAGGACTGGTCAAGCTCCTGGTCAAACATAGAAAACACTTAACAGGACTGGTCAAGCTCCTGGTCAAACATAGAAAACACTTAATAGGACAGGTCAAGCTCCTGGTCAAACTCCGAAAAACATAATAGGACAAAGCTCCTGGTCAAACATAGAAAACACTTAATAGGACTGGTCAAGCTCCTGGTCAAACATAGAAAACACTTAATAGGACAGGTCAAGCTCCTGGTCAAACATAGAAAACACTTAACAGGACTGGTCAAGCTCCTGGTCAAACATAGAAAACACTTAACAGGACTGGTCAAGCTCCTGTTAAAACATAGAAAACACTTAACAGGACTGGTCAAGCTCCTGGTCAAACATAGAAAACACTTAATAGGACTGGTCAAGCTCCTGGTCAAACATAGAAAACACTTAATAGGACTGGTCAAGCTCCTGGTCAAACATAGAAAACACTTAACAGGACTGGTCAAGCTCCTGGTCAAACATAGAAAACACTTAATAGGACTGGTCAAGCTCCTGGTCAAACATAGAAAACACTTAATAGGACTGGTCAAGCTCCTGGTCAAACATAGAAAACACTTAATAGGACTGGTCAAGCTCCTGGTCAAACTTAGAAAACACTTAATAGGACTGGTCAAGCTCCTGGTCAAACATAGAAAACACTATAATAGGACTGGTCAAGCTCCTGGTCAAACTTAGAAAACACTTAATAGGACTGGTCAAGCTCCTGGTCAAACATAGAAAACACTTAATAGGACTGGTCAAGCTCCTGGTCAAACATAGAAAACACTTAATAGGACTGGTCAAGCTCCTGGTCAAACATATAGAAAACACTTAATAGGACTGGTCAAGCTCCTGGTCAAACATAGAAAACACTTAATAGGACTGGTCAAGCTCCTGGTCAAACTTAGAAAACACTTAATAGTACTGGTCAAGCTCCTGGTCAAACATAGAAAACACTTAACAGGACTGGTCAAGCTCCTGGTCAAACTTAGAAAACACTTAATAGGACTGGTCAAGCTCCTGGTCAAACATAGAAAACACTATAATAGGACTGGTCAAGCTCCTGGTCAAACATAGAAAACACTATAATAGGACTGGTCAAGCTCCTGGTCAAACATAGAAAACACATATAATAGGACTGGTCAAGCTCCTGGTCAAACTTAGAAAACACTTAATAGGACTGGTCAAGCTCCTGGGCAATATATATAACACTTAATAGTACTGGTCAAGCTCCTGGTCAATATATATAACACTTAATAAAACTGGTCAAGCTCCTGGTCAAACTTAGAAAACACATAATAGGACTGGTCAAGCTCCTGGTCAAACATATAAAACACTTAATAGGACTGGTCAAGCTCCTGGTCAAACATAGAAAACACTTAATAGGACTGGTCAAGCTCCTGGTCAAACTTAGAAAACACTTAATAGGACAGGTCAAGCTCCTGGTCAAACTTAGAAAACACTTAATAGGACAGGTCAAGCTCCTGGTCAAACATAGAAAACACTAAATAGGACAAGTCAAGCTCCTGGACAAACTTAGAAAACACTTAATAGGACAGGTCAAGCTCCTGGTCAAACTTAGAAAACACTTAATAGGACAGGTCAAGCTCCTGGTCAAACATAGAAAACACTTAATAGGACAGGTCAAGCTCCTGGTCAAACATAGATAACACTTAATAGGACAGGTCAATCTCTTGGTCAAACATAGAAAACACTTAATAGGACAGGTCAAGCTCCTGGTCAAACTTAGAAAACACTAAATAGGACAGGTCAAGCTCCTGGTCAAACTTAGAAAACACTAAATAGGACAGGTCAAGCTCCTGGTCAAACATAGAAAACACTTAATAGGACAGGTCAAGCTCCTGGTCAAACATAGAAAACACTAAATAGGACAGGTCAAGCTCCTGGTCAAACATAGAAAACACTTAATAGGACAGGTCAAGCTCCTGGACAAACTTAGAAAACACTTAATAGGACTGGTCAAGCTCCTGGTCAAACGTAGAAAACACTTAATAGGACAGGTCAAGCTCCTGGTCAAACATAGAAAACACTTAATAGGACAGGTCAAGCTCCTGGACAAACTTAGAAAACACTTAATAGGACTGGTCAAGCTCCTGGTCAAATGTGAGCATTACACTGCATTAAATGTTGTCAACATCAGACAACAAGGCGATTTACTAAAATAACCCTCGTAGTCAGAATTAACTATTAATAAAAAATGTATATTTCTACATGTATTTTGAATTCATCCTTATTGATTCAACATGTTGTTACTTTACAAACACAAAGTAGAGTGTTAACTAATATATACATAAACATATTAAACCTGCAACATTTCTTACCTCAATGTAACTCACCTGTACATTTGTCAACTTTGTGAGGAGGTCATGGAGTTTGAAGTTTGATGGTAACGCCCTCTGTAGATGTAACTTGGTGACATTCTGTACTTTTAGATTTTTTAACAAACTGTCTGGTTTAAAAAGACGACACGCAGTACTTAGAGCATCATCAAACTTCCCCTGATCTTCAGGTTCAGGGGGGATAACTCTATCCTCCATTTCTGGAAGTTTAACAGTTTCCTCTGATGGTGTAGTTTTGTCTTTGGTCTCTGGCTGGATTTGTTCTGTAGATTTTGACTCTGTTACTGTCTCTACCTGTTCTACCTTTTCATTGTGAGAGTTGTCTGTTCCTTCAGAGTTGTCTGACCCTTTAGAGTTGTCTGTCCCTTGAGAGTTGTCTGTTCCTTCAGAGTTGTCTGACCCTTTAGAGTTGTCTGTCCCTTGAGAGTTGTCTGTTCCTTGAGAATTGTCTACCCTTTGAAAGTTGTCTGCCCCTTGACTGTTCTCTGTTTTGTCAGTTGATGGTTCTTTCTTTTCAGCTTCAGATTTACCTTTGGATAGAAATTAAAATCAAGATATATACAGACGCTTTCTCTGATGAATACCTGTTGTGTAATCTAGCTCCTTTAGTTGTTATTTATGACTTTGAATCTCCCCCTGGTTTGAAGTTCCTGCATATAATAACATGTCTTGCCCTAATATGTTGACACATACATTATCTTAATGTTAGCTCCCTTGTTAAGTTTTTCTCAATGTGTTATCTCCCTTGTTAAGTTTATCTCAATGTGTTATCTCCCTTGTTAAGTTTATCTCAATGTGTTATCTCCCTTGTTAAGTTTATCTCAATGTGTTATCTCCCTTGTTAAGTTTATCTCAATGTGTTATCTCCCTTGTTAAGTTTATCTCAATGTGTTATCTCCCTTGTTAAGTTTATCGCAATGTGTTATCTCCCTTGTTAAGTTTATCTCAATGTGTTATCTCCCTTGTTAAGTTTATCTCAATGTGTTATCTCCCTTGTTAAGTTTATCTCAATGTGTTATCTCCCTTGTTAAGTTTATCTCAATGTGTTATCTCCCTTGTTAAGTTTATCTCAATGTGTTATCTCCCTTGTTAAGTTTATCTCAATGTGTTATCTCCCTTGTTAAGTATATATCAATGTGTTATCTCCCTTGTTAAGTTTATCTCAATGTGTTATCTCCCTTGTTAAGTTTATCTCAATGTGTTATCTCCCTTGTTAAGTTTATCTCAATGTGTTATCTCCCTTGTTAAGTTTATCTCAATGTGTTATCTCCCTTGTTAAGTTTATCTCAATGTGTTATCTCCCTTGTTAAGTTTATCTCAATGTGTTATCTCCCTTGTTAAGTATATATCTCAATGTGTTATCTCCCTTGTTAAGTTTATCTCAATGTGTTATCTCCCTTGTTAAGTTTATCTCAATGTGTTATCTCCCTTGTTAAGTTTATCTCAATGTGTTATCTCCCTTGTTAAGTTTATCTCAATGTGTTATCTCCCTTGTTAAGTTTATCTCAATGTGTTATCCCCTTGTTAAGTTTATCTCAATGTGTTATCTCCCTTTTAAGTTTATGTCAATGTGTTATCTGCCCTTGTTAAGTTTATGTCAATGTGTTATCGCCCTTGTTAAGTTTATCTCAATGTGTTATCTCCCTTGTTAAGTTTATGTCAATGTGTTATCTCCCTTGTTAAGTTTATCTCAATGTGTAATCTCCCTTGTTAAGTTTATCTCAATGTGTTATCTTCCTTGTTAAGTATATATCAATGTGTTATCTCCCTTGTTAAGTTTATCTCAATGTGTTATCTCCCTTGTTAAGTTTATCTCAATGTGTTATCTCCCTTGTTAAGTTTATCTCAATGTGTTATCTCCGTTAAGTTTATCTCAATGTGTTATCTCCCTTGTTAAGTTTATCTCAATGTGTTATCTCCCTTGTTAAGTTTATCTCAATGTGTTATCTCCCTTGTTAAGTTTATCTCAATGTGTTATCTCCCTTGTTAAGTATATATCAATGTGTTAACTTAAGTTTATCTTAATGTGTTATCTACCTTGTTAAGTTTATGTCAATGTGTTATCTCCCTTGTTAAGTTTATGTCAATGTGTTATCTACCTTTTAAAGTTTATCTCAATGTGTTATCTCCCTTGTTAAGTATATCTCAATGTGTTATTGCCCTTGTTAAGTTTATCTCAATGTGTTATCTCCCTTGTTAAGTTTATCTCAATGTGTTATCTCCCTTGTTAAGTATATATCAATGTGTTATCCCCCTTGTTAAGTTTATCTTAATGTGTTATCTACCTTGTTAAGTTTATGTCAATGTGTTATCTCCCTTGTTAAGTTTATGTCAATGTGTTATCTACCTTTTAAAGTTTATCTCAATGTGTTATCTCCCTTGTTAAGTATATCTCAATGTGTTATTGCCCTTGTTAAGTTTATCTCAATGTGTTATCTACCTTTTAAAGTTTATCTCAATGTGTTATCTCCCTTGTTAAGTATATCTCAATGTGTTATTGCCCTTGTTAAGTTTATCTCAATGTGTTATCTCCCTTGTTAAGTTTATCTCAATGTGTTATCTCCCTTATTAAGTATATATCAATGTGTTATCTCCCTTGTTAAGTTTATGTCAATGTGTTATCTACCTTTTAAAGTTTATATCAATGTGTTATCCCCCTTGTTAAGTTTATGTCAATGTGTTATCTACCTTTTAAAGTTTATCTCAATGTGTTATCTCCCTTGTTAAGTTTATCTCAATGTGTTATCTACCTTTTGAAGTTTATCTCAATGTGTTATCTCCCTTGTTAAGTATATCTCAATGTGTTATCTCCCTTGTTAAGTATATATCAATGTGTTATCTACCTTTTAAAGTTTATATCAATGTGTTATCTCCCTTGTTAAGTTTATCTCAATGTGTTATCTACCTTTTAAAGTTTATCTCAATGTGTTATCTCCCTTGTTAAGTATATCTCAATGTGTTATTGCCCTTGTTAAGTTTATATCAATGTTATCTCCCTTGTTTATAACTGTTTACATGTAATCACCTCTTCCTAATATAATTTTTTTGTTTGATTAATTAGTTTAACGTCCTATTAACAGCCAGGGACATTTAAGGACGTGCCAGGTTTGTTGGTGGAGGAAAGCCAGAGTACCCGGAGAAAAACCACCGATCAGCGGTCAGTACCTGGAAACTGCCCCACATGATATAATGTTAGCTTTGTAACTATACATGAAATGTTTATAAAAATTAACTTCATATACTTGGTTTGTGATTTTTGTTTTTAATTACCTCCTATTGATGTATTTAATTACCTCCCTAGGTTTTGATTAGTGTTTATATAATTACTTCCCCTTATGAGTTTAATTACCTCCCTTTGTTTATGATTCTGTTCATAATTACCTCCCCTTGATGAGTCATCTCCCTTTGATTGCTGTTCCTGTTTTATGGGCGGCAATGCCCGACTCCCAGCTGTGTTGGCTGGTGGTGAACTTGGAGGGACCTTTTCTGTTTGTTGTATAGAAGGAAGTTTTGTAGGGTTAGAGTTATCCTCCTTTGATGAAGTAGCTTGAGATGTCTGTTCTTCTCCAATTGTGTTATCTGCCTTTGGTGTAGATGGAGTTATCTGCCCCTTGTCTCCCCCAGCACTTTGATTAGTGTTTTTTGGAGTTGTTTTCTTACTTCCTCCAGACCCCATCTCACTTTACACAAAAAGGCATTCATAATAAAGTCTATATAACAATAAAAAGGCATCACATCCACACCACTTCAATGATTTCTCATTCAGCTGCACAAAGGAACAAAGTATCATGAAAAAATTTTCTCATATGCACTTCTAATAAATTTGACTTTGTTTTCAAACCAAATCCGACTTTCTGATTGGCGGATTCTATTTATTCATACCTCTGTTAAGAAATAATTTGAGAATGGTGTGAAAATTAACCTTATGTTATTGTGACGTCACAATAGAGTCATTGACGTTGCCTATTGATTAGAATCCCTTGGAAAATAAATGGAATCGTACATTTAAATGTAAAGGTATTTATGTCATCAAGAAGTTTATCATTAGCATTGGTGTCACTACTTTTTTTTATTGAGGTATGAAAGAAATTTTGTTTGCAAACTGTGTGAATCCCCTACGTCAGGGACGTTCAATGTCTGTCAGATGTCTGGGATGTTCAATGTCTGTCAGATGTCTAGGACGTTCAATGTCTGTCAGATGTCTAGGATGTTGAATGTCTGTCAGATGTCTGGGATGTTCAATGTCTGTCAGATGTCTGGGACGTTCAATGTCTGTCAGATGTCTTACGTTCAATGTCTGTCAGATGTCTAGGACGTTCAATGTCTGTCAGATGTCTGGGATGTTTAATGTCTGTCAGATGTCTAGGACATTCAATGTCTGTCAGATGTTTAGGACGTTCAATGTCTGTCAGATGTCTAGGACATTCAATGTCTGTCAGATGTCTAGGATGTTCAAATTATGTCCGTTAGATGTCTGGGACGTTCAATGTCTGTCAGATGTCTAGGACGTTCAATGTCTGTCAGATATCTTGGATGTTCAATGTCTGTCAGATGTCTAGGACATTCAATGTCTGTCAGATGTCTAGGATGTTCAATGTCTGTCAGATGTCTAGGAAGTTCAATGTCTGTCAGATGTTTAGGACGTTCAATGTCTGTCAGATGTCTAGGACATTCAATGTCTGTCAGATGTCTAGGACGTTCAATGTCTGTCAGATGTCTAGGACGTTCAATGTCTGTCAGATGTCTAGGACGTTCAATGTGTGTCAGATGTCTAGGACGTTTAATGTCTGTCAGATGTCTAGGACGTTCAATGTCTGTCAGATGTCTGGGACGTTCAATGTCTGTCAGATGTCTAGGACGTTCAATGTCTGTCAGATGTCTAGGACGTTCAATGTCTGTCAGATGTCTAGGACGTTCAATGTCTGTCAGATGTCTGGGACGTTCAATGTCTGTCAGATGTCTAGGACGTTCAATGTCTGTCAGATGTCTAGGATGTTCAATGTCTGTCAGATGTCTGGGATGTTCAATGTCTGTCAGATGTCTGGGATGTTCAATGTCTGTCAGATGTCTGGGACATTCAATGTCTGTCAGATGTCTTACGTTCAATGTCTGTCAGATGTCTAGGACATTCAATGTCTGTCAGATGTCTAGGACGTTCAATGTCTGTCAGATGTCTAGGACGTTCAATGTCTGTCAGATGTCTAGGACGTTCAATGTCTGTCAGATGTCTAGGACGTTCAATGTCTGTCAGATGTCTAGGACGTTCAATGTCTGTCAGATGTCTAGGACTTTCAATGTCTGTCAGATGTCTGGGATGTTCAATGTATGTCAGATGTCTAGGACGTTCAATGTCTGTCAGATGTCTAGGACGTTCAATGTCTGTCAGATGTCTAGGACGTTCAATGTCTGTCAGATGTCTAGGATGTTCAATGTCTGTCAGATGTCTAGGACGTTCAATGTCTGTCAGATGTCTAGGATGTTCAATGTCTGTCAGATGTCTAGGACGTTCAATGTCTGTCAGATGTCTAGGACGTTCAATGTCTGTCAGATGTCTGGGACGTTCAATGTCTGTCAGATGTCTAGGATGTTCAATGTCTGTCAGATGTCTAGGACTTTCAATGTCTGTCAGATGTCTAGGACGTTCAATGTCTGTCAGATGTCTAGGACGTTCAATGTCTGTCAGATGCCTGGGACGTTCAATGTCTGTCAGATGTCTAGGATTTTCAATGTCTGTCAGATGTCTAGGACGTTCAATGTCTGTCAGATGTCTAGGACGTTCAATGTCTGTCAGATGTCTAGGATGTTCAATGTCTGTCAGATGTCTAGGACGTTCAATGTCTGTCAGATGTCTAGGATGTTCAATGTCTGTCAGATGTCTAGGACGTTCAATGTCTGTCAGATGTCTAGGACGTTCAATGTCTGTCAGATGTCTGGGACGTTCAATGTCTGTCAGATGTCTAGGACGTTCAATGTCTGTCAGATGTCTAGGACTTTCAATGTCTGTCAGATGTCTAGGACGTTCAATGTCTGTCAGATGTCTAGGTTGTTCAATGTCTGTCAGATGTCTGGGAAGTTGGAAGTTCAAAATCTGTCAGATGTATGGGACGTTCAATGTCTGAGATGCTCAATATTTTTTTTATGGCACCATTGAAATATTGTGAACTTCATCTGTCAGGTAGCTAGGGCAACACTGATGTAATTCCTAGTGAAAAGCTCACCTCATCAAATAATTTAGGCACGCTGACGAAAATATTTATTTGTAACTAACACATTTTTTATATTTTCTGTCTCCTTTTAGATTGATCGGACATTTATATCAAAGTCAATTTCACCGTTAATTAGTGCCAATTAATTATAGAGTGCATGGTTTTATAAACGTAATACCAATATATATTGGATCGATGTTTAAAAGTTACAATGCCCGTTATGAAATATTTAATTAACTGCAGCTTCGGAATATTCGTTATTAAATTCTTTTTTAAGTGTGTCCAGAAAATATTAATTCAAACTCTAAAGTAATTATTAAATAATCAAAATATATTGAATCTGTATGTAAAATATCCCAGGATCGGCAAAGAAATCAGATTTAATTAAAAGCTAACATTGTCAATTAATATCACCAGCGAGAATATAATAAGTTGAACATGAACATCGATCTCTGCTATGAGATAAAATTTGATTTGATTTTATTCCTACCTTTGCAAATCAGTTGTTATATATACATGTACAACTGTACATTATGTATTGTTAGCTTGCTGGTCATTGTAAGTGGTATTCTTCTGTACAAAGCTGGTGACATTGATTTTTAAAAATATCCCTTTCGGGGACTGCAACAGGTGTTATAGGTCATGTGAGGTTATTGGAAATTCCCCAAACTTTCGGAACTCTATCGGAGGAAAATAAAAGTCGGTGATGTCGCTGATTTAGGGTTTTACTATCAAAAATACAGGAAAACACCTATCAGGAGGCCAAAAACTTCAGACAATTAACAAAATTGTAGGTAAAATTCTGTCCCATTCATCCCAGCTGGAGTGTTGCCGCCTGGAACCATTTTCATTCAGAGGCCTTCCATAGAGCATTGCCAAAAACATCCATCTTTTTGCAATTTTCATTGATACAATAAATATATAACTTTGTTCACAACCTCATCAAATATTGCATATTGCATAATAATTGCTGAATCTGACCAGGTACAAAAATTATTTTGTTTTTGTGCGTGGTAAATAAGAGTTTAAATTCACTGCCATTGGTCTGAAAAAATAAACATGAGATATGTCGGTAAATCTTAACATCTTTTTTTAGTGACGATCGGTTATTGGGTAAAAAAGTTATCTTTATATTTGGGGGCCGAAAATAGCAGACGTCCGAAAATACCCGAAGGCACTCTATTTCTGTTATATATAATTGCTAAATAAAAATTTACAGAGTTGCGTTTCAAGTGTATAGAAAAGAACGAGATTTTTGTACTTTTGTCAGACGCAAAAAAGCAGCAAGTCGCCTGATAATTAAACCTGCTGACCAGCTGGTCTTGACCGGTCACACTTAATAACGACAACAAACGACAACAAACGACAACACGTTAAATACAAGGAAAAGTTAGTGACAACACAGGATATGTTATTCGGTACATTAAAATGAATATTTCTACCAAGTTTTACGAAGATTGGAGCAAAAATGAAGGAATTAGAGCGATTTGAATATTCTGAAATCGGCCGCTGGTCAACGATAGATCGAGTGACAAGAGGTTTGCCGTGACGGTATACTGACAACACATTGTAACATCGAAAATGTTTTGAAAACCTAACGACAACAGAAGATATATTTTTTGTCATACTATAATGCATCTATGTACAAAATTTCATTAAGATTGGAATAAAAATGAAGACTTGATACCTGTTTTAATATTACGGGATCGGCGACTGGTCTGGTTTACTACCGACAGCAGATCGACGACTCTAACTTTTCCTTGTATTTAACGTGTTGTTGTTTGTTGTCGTTTCTTGTCGTTTCTTGTCGTTATTAAGTGTGACCCGTCTTGACAGGCAGTGCATAATTGGATTACCTCCCTTCCCACGTACTGAAGCCACCAACCGATAGAGTGATACATTGAACAGTGTTTCATGCAGTAGCTATGTATTATCTATACGCTATATACCAATAAAGGTGTGCCTATGCTCAAGTATATAATCAGAATTGAATGTCATATTCAATGCCTAACAATAACATCGAACACATTATAGGCCAGTACGTTAACAGTAACAGCGTCCTTAGCAGCGAGAGTGAACACGACCTCAAAACGTCTTAGACACAATATATCGTTACGGTGGCATCATGAATGAAATAACCCTTTACCAATGAAAATCTGTCTATATCTCACCTTGTTATTTTCTTTATCAGACCACAACTGTAATTTTCTTAAACTTTGAGCAGAGGTACAAACTTCTGAATATCGGTCATGTTTGTGAAGAGTGATTTCCAGGGGAAGTAACTCTAGATTTCTAATCGTGGTTTTTTTCATGGCGTAAGGAAAAGTGACCCCATAGGAACTCGTTTATCATTACATGTACTAGTCCGCTAAATCTGCCTATATTATTTTTTTTTTTTTTTTTTTTTTTGCCTAATATATAGTCAGCTCGCGGTACCTCTTAAAAATGTGAAATCGTAGGCCAGATTTGGCCTACACTACGTCAGCGGCATATTTCTAGTATATCGTCCATGCAATGCCGGGAAAACGTACACATACCTTTATATTAGGATCCTTTGCCCCCATGTTACATCCCATTTATGAAATTAAACAACTGTGTACAATGAAATACTTCCGAGACCCTTCTATTTCACACATTTGGAATGGCCGCCGTTTTCCCAGCATTGCATGGACGATATATTAGAAATATGCCGCTGACGTAGCGTAGGCCAAATCTGGCCTACGATTTCACATTTTTAAGAGGTACCGCGAGCTGACTATATATTAGGCAAAAAAATAAAAAAATAAATTAAAAAAGCCTAATAATATAGGCAGGTTTAGCGGACTATACATGTACGTATACGTAACCCAATGCTACAATCTAGATCTCGACAACGCAAACCCAATGACTCGCTCAAGTCGACTCGATGTATTGATCTAACTTTGGAAAAAATGAATGTCAAAATTCAAGGTCATAATTTTCAAACGCTAAGATTCATTTTCGTACATTTTTATTGTTTTTGTTACGATATTATGAAGCAAGTAAGTGCAGAAATGGGGAAAGAGTCATCGGACCAAGGCCTTATACTTAGTTTGATATTTCTCTATGATCTATGGTACACGGGTTAATCATTCTCTTTTGATTTGTGTGAAGTGTTTAGGGAGAAGGCGTGTATAGGCATGTTGCCTGTTGCCCGATTCCTATTGTCTTTAACTCCTGATAATAAAATATTACGGTCATTTTTCAACAAACTATCTGTTTAGAATTTGCCACGGTCATTTTTCAACGGTCATTCTTCAACAGACTTGCCGTTGAGAATTGACCGTCAAAGCTGTTAATTTACAACGGCATGCTCAATTTTCAACGGCATGATTTTCAACGGCATGCTCAATTTTCAACGGCATGCTCAATTTTCAACGGCATACAGGAGTACGCCTGTACTTTACTGTGGATTAGTCCCACCCTCCGGTGATTTATGATCGCTAAACTGTATGTAGCCACACCTCATATTCAATGTCGTAACAAAATAAATTTTTATATAAATACATCATTTATGCGCGGTAATGTGCGGTACCTGGTCAGTTTGATTGACAGCTGGTGATCTGTCCATTGTCATGTCAAAATATCATGTCGCAATCACTGGATGGTGTGACTAATTAATGGTCCATCTCTATAAATCTTGAAGCCCTCGTATTGGTACTGTATATATACTACTCTCGTAAGTTTTTTTTTCAAAATTTGAAAATTTACTAACTCGAGTTTGATAAACATGATAAGTCACTCTATATACATGTAAATATACCTCTCTATATCACCTCATTGTAAAGTAACTTGTAAGGTGTATCTCACCCTGATTGTATCCTGTAACTTGTAAGGTGTATCTCACCCTAATTGTATCCTGTAACTTGTAAGGTGTATCTCACCCTGATTGTATCCTGTAACTTGTAAGGTGTATCTCACCCTGATTGTATCCTGTAACTTGTAAGGTGTATCTCACCCTAATTGTATCCTGTAACTTGTAAGGTGTATCTCACCCTGATTGTATCCTGTAACTTGTAAGGTGTATCTCACCCTGATTGTATCCTGTAACTTGTAAGGTGTATCTCACCCTGATTGTATCCTGTAACTTGTAAGGTGTATCTCACCCTGATTGTATCCTGTAACTTGTAAGGTGTATCTCACCCTGATTGTATCCTGAAGGAAGTACTGTACCACCCAATCCTAGAGATCAATACTATATATAACCACAAATAAAACAAATAAAAAAAAACTTTTCTTTCGTTTTATTTCAGAAAAAAGTAGTATTAAAATTGTTAGTGGTATACAGAAACATGAATATTATAAAATACACATATTAGTATTAAAGTGTCAGATAAAGACATGTTACAGCTGTTCTGCCTGTACAATATACTGGAGCTTAATGACTTACACAGGTCACGTGATCATAAAGACATGTTACAGCTGTTCTGCCTGTACAATATACTGGAGCTTAATGACTTACACAGGTCACGTGATCATAAAGACATGTTACAGCTGTTCTGCCTGTACAATATACTGGAGCTTAATGACTTACACAGGTCACGTGATCATAAAGACATGTTACAGCTGTTCTGCCTGTACAATATACTGGAGCTTAATGACTTACACAGGTCACGTGATCATAAAGACATGTTACAGCTGTTCTGCCTGTACAATATACTGGAGCTTAATGACTTACACAGGTCACGTGATCATAAAGACATGTTACAGCTGTTCTGCCTGTACAATATACTGGAGCTTAATGACTTACACAGGTCACGTGATCATAAAGACATGTTACAGCTGTTCTGCCTGTACAATATACTGGCGCTTAATGACTTACACAGGTCACGTGATCATAAAGACATGTTACAGCTGTTCTGCCTGTACAATATACTGTAGCTTAATGACTTACACAGGTCACGTGATCATAAAGACATGTTACAGCTGTTCTGCCTGTACAATATACTGGAGCTTAATGACTTACACAGGTCACGTGATCATAAAGACATGTTACAGCTGTTCTGCCTGTACAATATACTGGAGCTGAATGACTTACACAGGTCACGTGATCATAAAGACATGTTACAGCTTTTCTGCCTGTACAATATACTGGAGCTGAATGACTTACACAGGTCACGTGATCATAAAGACATGTTACAGCTGTTCTGCCTGTACAATATACTGGAGCTTAATGACTTACACAGGTCACGTGATCATAAAGACATGTTACAGCTGTTCTGCCTGTACAATATACTGGAGCTTAATGACTTACACAGGTCACGTGATCATAAAGACATGTTACAGCTGTTCTGCCTGTACAATATACTGGAGCTTAATGACTTACACAGGTCACGTGATCATAAAGACATGTTACAGCTGTTCTGCCTGTACAATATACTGGAGCTTAATGACTTACACAGGTCACGTGATCATAAAGACATGTTACAGCTGTTCTGCCTGTACAATATACTGGAGCTTAATGACTTACACAGGTCACGTGATCATAAAGACATGTTACAGCTGTTCTGCCTGTACAATATACTGAAGCTTAATGACTTACACAGGTCACGTGATCATAAAGACATGTAACAGCTGTTCTGCCTGTACAATATACTGGAGCTTAATGACTTACACAGGTCACGTGATCATAAAGACATGTAACAGCTGTTCTGCCTGTACAATATACGGGAGCTTAATGACTTACACAGGTCACGTGATCATAAAGACATGTTACAGCTGTTCTGCCTGTACAATATACTGGAGCTTAATGACTTACACAGGTCACGTGATCATAAAGACATGTTACAGCTGTTCTGCCTGTACAATATACTGAAGCTTAACGACTTACACAGGTCACGTGATCATAAAGACATGTTACAGCTGTTCTGCCTGTACAATATACTGGAGCTTAATGACTTACACAGGTCACGTGATCATAAAGACATGTTACAGCTGTTCTGCCTGTACAATATACTGGAGCTTAATGACTTACACAGGTCACGTGATCATAAAGACATGTTACAGCTGTTCTGCCTGTACAATATACTGGAGCTTAATGATACTGGAGCTTAATGACTTACACAGGTCACGTGATCATAAAGACATGTTACAGCTGTTCTGCCTGTACAATATACTGAAGCTTAACGACTTACACAGGTCACGTGATCATAAAGACATGTTACAGCTGTTCTGCCTGTACAATATACTGGAGGTTAACGACTTACACAGGTCACGTGATCATAAAGACATGTTACAGCAGCTGTTCTGCCTGTACAATATACTGGAGGTTAATGACTTACACAGGTCACGTGATCATAAAGACATGTTACAGCTGTTCTGCCTGTACAATATACTGGAGCTTAATGACTTACACAGGTCACGTGATCATAAAGACATGTTACAGCTGTTCTGCCTGTACAATATACTGAAGCTTAATGACTTACACAGGTCACGTGATCATAAAGACATGTTACAGCTGTTCTGCCTGTACAATATACTGAAGCTTAATGACTTACACAGGTCACGTGATCATTTTGTATACGGTAGGTTGGAATTACTGCCAATAGCTCAAGTATACACTTTATTGAAGATAAGTTTCATTCATGTTTATTTTGTTTATTTTATTTATCATTTTTAATATTTTGGCTTAAATTGTATGATCACCATAGTGATTATATTGAAAGTCCTAAATCGAAATAAATAGAAAATATATTTACAAATCATGGCCCCATATTTCACATTGTATTATCACAGATTTCAAACAAGTGTGATAAAATTGAAGATTCATTTGTTTGCAATCTGATCAATTAAGGACCGAATGAGAATTGGTTGCAGAATAAAGGAATGCTTGAAAAGTTGCCGACGGTGGAATTAAAGCGTAGGTACATGTAGTACCAGCATATACATCGAGAGAAAAAACCCAGATTAATTAAGCACCTTTCACCACCCTCTCATGGTTTTGAGTTTCTTTTATGCATAATAATACAATTATCAAACACACGTTTCACGACACAACACAAGTTTGATATTCTAAGATGAAGTTAATATAGTGAGACAAAATTTGTTACCAAAGCAACATAGGCTAGCGCACGTGCGGATTAATATACAAAATGTGTATCTAAAATTTTTATCTATAACTGTAATTAGAAAGTTATATACTACATGTACAGTGACTTGATTACTGTCATGTCATCTATTCTGTATTTGTGGATAGGTATTGCTTGTGACGTCGTGTGTTTGTGAGCGTGACGAAGAACGTAAAACGACGTGAATTTCGCTCACAAAATATATAATGACGTCACAATGGATACCTACCCCAAGGGAGCGAACTCTGTAAAATGCAAAGACGGAGTATGTGATAATTATCTTAAAAACATTTCGTTCCCACGTAATGATATTTTGTTCGAACGTCATAATGATAGTTTTCCATGTCCGTGTGAAGCCACCGCGTCACAATGACCAAAAGTATAGGATGCCACTAGGAAATGAAACTCGAAGATCGAGCCTCGATGTCGACAACATTGCATGCATCAGTGTTACAGCTATCATTACATACGCATCCACTATCATTTTGATGTCCAGTAGGCTAGAATAATGAGAATCTATTTTGATTATGACGTCATACCGCAGTGACATATATAATTTGTTAAAAATTATATATAAATTGAAGCATTTAACAGAACCAAGGAATATGAACAGATTTACAATATGGACATGATCAAATACAGAACATAAAAATAGATCATCATAACTTTACTGTGCAGCTTTCCTGAGAGTCGAACGTATTGCTAATACACTGATACTGTCTATCACGACTACAGGCGTAGTCATGGAAACAAAGAGATGTTAATTACAGTCTATCACCACTACAGGCGTAGTCATGGAAACAAAGAGATGTTAATTACAGTCTATCACCACTACAGGCGTAGTCATGGAAACAAAGAGATGTTAATTACAGTCTATCACCACTACAGGCGTAGTCATGGAAACAAAGAGATGTTAATTACAGTCTATCACCACTACAGGCGTAGTCATGGAAACAAAGAGATGTTAATTACAGTCTATCACCACTACAGGCGTAGTCATGGAAACAAAGAGATGTTAATTACAGTCTATCACCACTACAGGCGTAGTCATGGAAACAAAGAGATGTTAATTACAGTCTATCACCACTACAGGCGTAGTCATGGAAACAAAGAGATGTTAATTACAGTCTATCACCACTACAGGCGTAGTCATGGAGATGTTAATTACAGTCTATCACACTACAGGCGTAGCATGGAAACAAAGAGATGTTAATTACAGTCTATCACCACTACAGGCGTAGTCATGGAAACAAAGAGATGTTAATTACAGTCTATCACGACTACAGGCGTAGTCATGGAAACAAAGAGATGTTAATTACAGTCTATCACCACTACAGGCGTAGTCATGGAAACAAAGAGATGTTAATTACAGTCTATCACGACTACAGGCGTAGTCATGGAAACAAAGAGATGTTAATTACAGTCTATCACACTACAGGCGTAGTCATGGAAACAAAGAGATGTTAATTACAGTCTATCACGACTACAGGCGTAGTCATGGAAACAAAGAGATGTTAATTACAGTCTATCACGACTACAGGCGTAGTCATGGAAACAAAGAGATGTTAATTACAGTCTATCACCACTACAGGCGTAGTCATGGAAACAAAGAGATGTTAATTACAGTCTATCACCACTACAGGCGTAGTCATGGAAACAAAGAGATGTTAATTACAGTCTATCACCACTACAGGCGTAGTCATGGAAACAAAGAGATGTTAATTACAGTCTATCACCACTACAGGCGTAGTCATGGAAACAAAGAGATGTTAATTACAGTCTATCACCACTACAGGCGTAGTCATGGAAACAAAGAGATGTTAATTACAGTCTATCACCACTACAGGCGTAGTCATGGAAACAAAGAGATGTTAATTACAGTCTATCACCACTACAGGCGTAGTCATGGAAACAAAGAGATGTTAATTACAGTCTATCACCACTACAGGCGTAGTCATGGAAACAAAGAGATGTTAATTACAGTCTATCACCACTACAGGCGTAGTCATGGAAACAAAGAGATGTTAATTACAGTCTATCACCACTACAGGCGTAGTCATGGAAACAAAGAGATGTTAATTACAGTCTATCACCACTACAGGCGTAGTCATGGAAACAAAGAGATGTTAATTACAGTCTATCACCACTACAGGCGTAGTCATGGAAACAAAGAGATGTTAATTACAGTCTATCACCACTACAGGCGTAGTCATGGAAACAAAGAGATGTTAATTACAGTCTATCACCACTACAGGCGTAGTCATGGAAACAAAGAGATGTTAATTACAGTCTATCACCACTACAGGCGTAGTCATGGAAACAAAGAGATGTTAATTACAGTCTATCACCACTACAGGCGTAGTCATGGAAACAAAGAGATGTTAATTACAGTCTATCACCACTACAGGCGTAGTCATGGAAACAAAGAGAGTCATAAAATAGAAATGTTGTGATTGTTTGTTTGTTTTATAAGACCTTTTTAAATCTCCCGTATAACTACTATTGTTTTACATTCATTTAAAATAAAAGGTAACAACGTGTGAGAAATTATCAAATGTTTTCCTTTTCTTTGATGTCAAATGTTCACAGATATAATAACCGTCCTTTGTGTGTAATGAATTATTTTCTGGAATTTGCAATGAAGCGAAATCAAATATAAGAAATCCCATAGTTCATACAAATAACCACAAATACAGTACACAGGCAATATTTTTTCACATGAATTTCACGTGAAATTCACATAAAAATGTTCACGTGAAATTCATGTGAAAGGGCTTTCACGAGAAATTAACCAGAATCTCACGTGAAAAAAATGCACGTGGAATTATAAAGAAATGTTGCCATGTATCCTCAAAGTACGGAAGCAATGAATGTAGCACAAAACCAATCCTAATATTATGTACAAAATATTACACTATCAATCACTAAAACTACATTGTAAGTAACAAAATACATTGTAAGATTTTTATAACTACATTGTAAGTAAATAACCACATTGTAAGTTTTTCTAACCACATTGTAAGTAACTAACTACATTGTAAGTATTTGCTAACAACATTGTAAGTAACTAACTACATTGTAAGTTTTTCTAACCACATTGTAAGTAACTAACTACATTGTAAGTTTCTATAACTACATTGTAAGTAACTCTCTACATTGTAAGTTTTTTTCTAACAACATTGTAAGTAACTAACTACATTGTAAGTTTTTCTAACCACATTGTAAGTAACTAACTACATTATAAGTTTGTTTCCGACAACATTGTACGTAACTAACTACATTATAAGTTTTTATAACCAAATTGTAAGTAAGTAACTACCGGTATATAAGTTTGTTTCCGACAACATTGTACGTAACTAACTACATTATAAGTTTTTATAACCAAATTGTAAGTAAGTAACTACCGGTATATTCAACTTTTTATAACTACATTAAAAGTTACTAACTTCATAGCTAGTTCTGATTACACTACAACTTTTTATAACTACATTAAAAGTTGCTAACTTCATAGCTAGTTCTGATTACACTACAACTTTTTATAACTACATTAAAAGTTACTAACTTAATTGCTTGTTCTGATTACATAGTTGACCACAGACAACAGTGATTACATGAATACCAAACAAACTTTAACACATGCATTGAAAGTCTTGTTGAGCAGTTTGAGCTGGGTATAATAAGTGGACAAAGGTGTTTGAAAACACAGCGAACAAAAACTAAACACTAACATATAGAGTTCGTGTTCTGATTGGCGAACCACTATATGTCTCCAACAGGAGCATTGTTTATAAAACACCAGTTGTTATATCACGTGGATAAAACACCAGTTGTTATATCACGTGGTGTGGTTAACATCCAGCCTATAGCGTATTGTTACGTCATTCAGTCGTGTATATAGCAGATCAACATTCACCATTAATCCAACGTTATAACGACAAAATTAATAATTATTGTTATTTTCAAAAAGTTTCTGCATTATTAATGTACATTAATATGCATCAAGCAAAGCAGCCATTACCATAGAGACTTATAAATTAAGTTTTAGCGAGCATCTTATATTTACCACAGAGACTTATAAATCAAGTTTTAGCGAGCATCTTATAATTACCACAGAGACTTATAAATCAAGTTTATATTTACCACAGAGACTTATAAATTAAGTTTTAGCGAGCATCTTATAATTACCACAGAGACTTATAAATCAAGTTTTAGCGAGCATCTTATAATTACCACAGAGACTTATAAATCAAGTTTTAGCGAGCATCTTATAATTACCACAGAGACTTATAAATCAAGTTTTAGTGAGCATCTTATATTTACCACAGAGACTTATAAATCAAGTTTTAGTGAGCATCTTAGCGAGCATATTTCAAGTATAATTACCACAGAGACTTATAAATCAAGTTTTAGCGAGCATCTTATAATTACCACAGAGACTTATAAATCAAGTTTTAGCGAGCATCTTATAATTACCACAGAGACTTATAAATCAAGTTTTAGCGAGCATTGATAATATTTATTAATCTAATTTTAGCTACATCCTTATAATTACCCACAGGGACATTTATAAATCAAGTTTTAGCGAGCATCTTATAATTACCGAAAACAGAGACATATTATAATTAAACAGTTTTATTTTAATATTTAAGTTTTAGCCAAATATAATTTTAAGGAGATGAGCATCTTTATATGATTTACCTCACAGACTTAAATAAAATCAAGTTTTTAGCGAGCATCTTATAATTACCACAGAGACTTATAAATCAAGTTTTAGTGAGCATCTTATAATTACCACAGAGACTTATAAATCAAGTTTTAGCGAGCATCTTATAATTACCACAGAGACTTATAAATCAAGTTTTAGCGAGCATCTTATAATTACCACAGACTTATAAATCAAGTTTTAGCGAGCATCTTATAATTACCACAGAGACTTATTTAAATCAAGTTTAACCTCTGTCCTCAGTGAGCATCTTATAATTACCACACCACCTCCCATATTATAAATCAAAACCCCCGTTATTCTCAGCGAGCAGACTTATAAATCAAGTTTTAGCGAGCATCTTTATAATTACCACAGAGACTTATAAATCAAGTTTTTTGAGCGAGCATCTTATAATTACCTCAGTC
This sequence comes from Argopecten irradians, assembly GCF_041381155.1. Taxonomy (NCBI): domain Eukaryota; kingdom Metazoa; phylum Mollusca; class Bivalvia; order Pectinida; family Pectinidae; genus Argopecten; species Argopecten irradians. The sequence continues at coordinate 969,268 of NC_091146.1, read as the reverse complement.
GCATACAACCCCCCCGACTTATAAATCAAAGTTTTAGCGAGCATCTTATAATTACCACAGAGACTTATAAATCAAGTTTTAGCGAGCATCATAATATAAATTACCACAGAGACAGACTTATAAATCAAGTTTTAGCGAGCATCTTAATAATTACCACAGAGACTTATAAATCAAGTTTTAGCGAGCATCTTTATAATTACCACAGAGACTTATAAATCAAGTTTTAGCGAGCATCTTATAAAATTACACCACAGAGACTTATAAAATCAAGTTTTAGCGAGCATCTTATAATTACCACAGACTTATAAAAAATCAAGTTTTACGCTAGTGAGCATTCTTTATAATTACCAAAGAGACTTATAAATCAAGTTTAGCTGAGGCTTCTTACCACAGACTTAATAAATCAAGTTTTAGCGAGCATCTTATAATTACCACAGACTTATAAATCAAGTTTTAGCGAGCATCTTATAATTACCACAGACTTATAAATCAAGTTTTAGTGAGCATCTTATAATTACCACAGAGACTTATAAATCAAGTTTTAGCGAGCATCTTATAATTACCACAGACTTATAAATTAAGTTTTAGCGAGCATCTTATAATTACCACAGACTTATAAATCAAGTTTTAGCGAGCATCTTATAATTACCACAGAGACTTATAAATCAAGTTTTAGCGAGCATCTTATAATTACCACAGACTTATAAATCAAGTTTTAGCGAGCATCTTATAATTACCACAGACTTATAAATCAAGTTTTAGCGAGCATCTTATAATTACCACAGAGACTTATAAATCAAGTTTTAGCGAGCATCTTATCACAGAGGATATTTCCACGATGATTCATTCTCTTTTCTCCAAATCAGAATTAATTAGAAACATAATAATGTATTTTTTTGTTTCTATCAGCTCCTTGCTAAAAGTCGATATCGCTGAAAATGTTGTGGACAAATTTTCTATGTCACGAGGAAGTATAAAGGTAAACTACTTCCGGTTTATTGTAATTTAGTTTGTATTTCCGCTTCCGCTGATGACCACCTCATATGACTGTGTTGATTAATATACGTAGTGTAAATGACGTCACAACGAACATATAAAACATATATCACAATATAAGTTTGAGTATCACAATTATAAAGAGAGTGCATAAGGGTTCATAAGGTCACTATAACAGGTCAAAGTTCAACATCGTTCGCACGTGAAGAGAAATATAAGAATATCAAAGAGAAAGCAATGGTGACGTCATATTTTCTGTGACTAAAATCTTTTCCAGTGCAAAAGTATCATTTATACAAATAAGTTACGCGAAAATATTATTTTTGGCATTTATTGTAGATAATGACATTGGAGGTTAAAATACGAGAAACTCTCGTCTTCTGTTCAGTGGTATACCCCTTATTTCAAAATTAATTAAAAAGCTTCCGAAAGAAGCTACTGATTTTAGTGTCCAAAGTGCGATTTATAACGTCCATCCAAGGTTCGATTGTTTTTTTCCTTTTTTGAGCACATTATGTAAAGTCAGAGAACCACATACATATGGGTGGTCCCATGTCAGAGAACCACATACACATAAGTGGTCCCACGTCAAGGAATCACATACACATGGTTGGTCCCATGTCAGAGAACCACATACACATGGGTGGTCCCATGTCAGAGAACCACATACACATGGGTGGTCCCATGTCAGAGAACCACATACACATGGGTCGGTCCATGTCCCATGTCAGAAGAACCACATACACATGGTTGGTGGTCCCATGTCCAGAGAACCACATACACATGGGGTGGTCCCAACACCACGTCAAGGAACCACATACACATGGTGGTCCCACGTCGTCCACCATGAATCACAAATACACATGGTTGGTCCCATGTCAGAGAACCACATACACATGGGTGGTCCCATGTCAGAGAACCACATACACATGGGTGGTCCCATGTCAAGGAACCACATACACATGGTTGGTCCCATGTCAGAGAACCACATACACATGGTTGGTCCCATGTCAGAGAACCACATACACATGAGTGGTCCCACGTCAAGGAACCACATACACATGGGTGGTCCCACGTCAAGGAATCACATACACATGGGTGGTCCCACGTCAAGGAATCACATACACATGGGTGGTCCCATGTCAGAGAACCACATACACATGGGTGGTCCCATGTCAGAGAACCACATACACATGGGTGGTCCCATGTCAGATGAACCACATACACATGAGTGGTCCTATGTCAGAGAACCACATACACATGAGTTGGTCCCATACCATGTCATGTCAGAACCACATACACATGGGTGGTCCCATGTCAGAGAACCACATACACATGGTTGGTCCCATGTCAGAGAACCACATACACATGGGTGGTCCCATGTCAGAGAACCACATACACATGGGTGGTCCCATGTCAGAGAACCACATATACATGGGTGGTCCCATGTCAGAGAACCACATACACATGGTTGGTCCCATGTCAGTCAGAGAACCACATATACATGAGGTTGGTCCATGTCAATGGATACACATTTACCATGGTTTGGTGCCCATGTCAGAGAACCACACATACACATGGGTGGTGGTCCCATGTCAGAGAACCACATACATAGTGGTCATGAGTGGTCCCATGTCAGAGGAACCACATACACATGGTTGGTCCCATGTCAGAGAACCACATACACATGGGTGGTCCCATGTCAGAGAACCACATACACATGGGTGGTCCCATGTCAGAGAACCACATATACATGAGTGAATGGTCCCATGTCAATGGAACCACATACACATGGTTGGTCCCATGTCAGAGAACCACATACACATGGGTGGTCCCATGTCAGAGAACCACATACACATGAGTGGTCCTATGTCAGAGAACCACATACACATGAGTGGTCCTATGTCAGAGAACCACATACACATGAGTGGTCCTATGGCAGAGAACCACATATACATGGTTGGGCCCACGTCAGAGAACCACATACACATGAGTGTCCCATGTCCGAGAACCACATACACATAAGTGTTCAGAGAACCCATATAGAGAAAGGACACATACACATGAGTGTCACATGTCCCACGAGAACCACCACATACACACATGAGTGGTCCCCATCACGTCAAGGAGAATCACAGACCAAACACATGAGTTGGTTCCACATACACATGTCAGAGAACCACATACACATGATTGGTCCCATATCAGAGAAACCACACACACACATGAGTGTCCCAGATGTCCTATGGCGAGAACCACATACACACATGAGTGGTCCCCACATAAAAGCTGATCTTGTACATTTGTATAATGCATATACTTTATCATAATCACAAATAAATATGATATATGTATTCAGAGAGTATTAAAATAACAAAAATATTTATATTACACATAATTATTTGCATATATATATATATATATCCTCGGCAATAATCGGCAACCATCGGATTATTTTTCAGTGCCTGGCGGAGTTTACCGAGCTTTTCCGAAGGTCTAAGTCTCCGTACACCCACCTGGGTCTATTTCTTCATGAGTCTGCCGACCCATGATTATAAACAGGAGTATAGATGAGCATGCGCAGCATAACTGTAACATAAATCAATGAACGTGTTTATGTAAGTATCGACAGGTAAAGAGTAACTTTTTGTTACACATTCAAAAAGTCGAATTGAACAACTATACAGTTGTTGCATAACACCATATATATGTATATATATTAATTTTAACCATAAGAATAGCATATCTCCTATTTGTCCGTTGTCTTTGAGAGTCTTACCATAACTAGTGTGTAGATACCGCCAAGGACGAACAGTGTAGCAGAATAATTCTTTAACTTTTTACTGAGCTCGTCATCAGTCCCCGTATAGTACATAGTACATACCGTGAGGAAGTTAGAGTTGTCCTCGTCTGAATGTCATTCAGTCCCCGTATAGTACACATTACATACCGTGAGGAAGTTAGAGTTGTCCTCGTCTGTATGTCATTCAGTCCCCGTATAGTACATAATACATACCGTGAGGAAGTTAGAGTTGTCCTCGTCTGAATGTCATTCAGTCCCCGTATAGTACATAATACATACCGTGAGGAAGTTAGAGTTGTCCTCGTCTGAATGTCATTCAGTCCCCGTATAGTACACATTACATACCGTGAGGAAGTTAGAGTTGTCCTCGTCTGAATGTCATTCAGTCCCCGTATAGTACACATTACATACCGTGAGGAAGTTAGAGTTGTCCTCGTCTGAATGTCATTCAGTCCCCGTATAGTACATAATACATACCGTGAGGAAGTTAGAGTTGTCCTCGTCTGTATGTCATTTCCGAGTCCCCGTATAGTACACATTACATACCGTGAGGAAGTTAGAGTTGTCCTCATGTCTGTATGTCATTCAGTCCCCGTATAGTACACATTACATACCGTGAGGAAGTTAGAGTTGTCCTCGTCTGTATGTCATTCAGTCCCCGTATAGTACACATTACATACCGTGAGGAAGTTAGAGTTGTCCTCGTCTGAATGTCATTCAGTCCCCGTATAGTACATATTACATACCGTGAGGAAGTTAGAGTTGTCCTCGTCTGTATGTCATTCAGTCCCCGTATAGTACACATTACATACCGTGAGGAAGTTAGAGTTGTCCTCGTCTGAATGTCATTCAGTCCCCGTATAGTACACATTACATACCGTGAGGAAGTTAGAGTTGTCCTCGTCTGTATGTCATTCAGTCCCCGTATAGTACACATTACATACCGTGAGGAAGTTAGAGTTGTCCTCGTCTGAATGTCATTCAGTCCCCGTATAGTACACATTACATACCGTGAGGAAGTTAGAGTTGTCCTCGTCTGAATGTCATTCAGTCCCCGTATAGTACACATTACATACCGTGAGGAAGTTAGAGTTGTCCTCGTCTGAATGTCATTCAGTCCCCGTATAGTACACATTACATACCGTGAGGAAGTTAGAGTTGTCCTCGTCTGTATGTCATTCAGTCCCCGTATAGTACTAATTACATACCGTGAGGAAGTTAGAGTTGTCCTCGTCTGTATGTCATCAGTCCCCGTATAGTACACATTACATACCGTGAGGAAGTTAGAGTTGTCCTCGTCTGAATGTCATTCAGTCCCCGTATAGTACACATTACATACCGTGAGGAAGTTAGAGTTGTCCTCGTCTGAATGTCATTCAGTCCCCGTATAGTACACATTACATACCGTGAGGAAGTTAGAGTTGTCCTCGTCTGAATGTCATTCAGTCCCCGTATAGTACACATTACATACCGTGAGGAAGTTAGAGTTGTCCTCGTCTGAATGTCATTCAGTCCCCGTATAGTACACATTACATACCGTGAGGAAGTTAGAGTTGTCCTCGTCTGTATGTCATTCAGTCCCCGTATAGTACACATTACATACCGTGAGGAAGTTAGAGTTGTCCTTGTCTGAATGTCATTCAGTCCCCGTATAGTACACATTACATACCGTGAGGAAGTTAGAGTTGTCCTCGTCTGTATGTCATTCAGTCCCCGTATAGTACACATTACATACCGTGAGGAAGTTAGAGTTGTCCTCGTCTGTATGTCATTCAGTCCCCGTATAGTACACATTACATACCGTGAGGAAGTTAGAGTTGTCCTCGTCTGAATGTCATTCAGTCCCCGTATAGTACACATTACATACCGTGAGGAAGTTAGAGTTGTCCTAGTCTGAATGTCATTCAGTCCCCGTATAGTACATAATACATACCGTGAGGAAGTTAGAGTTGTCCTCGTCTGTATGTCATTCAGTCCCCGTATAGTACACATTACATACCGTGAGGAAGTTAGAGTTGTCCTCGTCTGAATGTCATTCAGTCCCCGTATAGTACACATTACATACCGTGAGGAAGTTAGAGTTGTCCTCGTCTGTATGTCATTCAGTCCCCGTATAGTACACATTACATACCGTGAGGAAGTTAGAGTTGTCCTCGTCTGAATGTCATTCAGTCCCCGTATAGTACATAATTACATACCGTGAGGAAGTTAGAGTTGTCCTCGTCTGAATGTCATTCAGTCCCCGTATAGTACATAATACATACCGTGAGGAAGTTAGAGTTGTCCTCGTCTGAATGTCATTCAGTCCCCGTATAGTACATAATACATACCGTGAGGAAGTTAGAGTTGTCCTCGTCTGAATGTCATTCAGTCCCCGTATAGTACATAATACATACCGTGAGGAAGTTAGAGTTGTCCTCGTCTGTATGTCATTCAGTCCCCGTATAGTACACATTACATACCGTGAGGAAGTTAGAGTTGTCCTCGTCTGAATGTCATTCAGTCCCCGTATAGTACACATTACATACCGTGAGGAAGTTAGAGTTGTCCTAGTCTGTATGTCATTCAGTCCCCGTATAGTACACATTACATACCGTGAGGAAGTTAGAGTTGTCCTCGTCTGAATGTCATTCAGTCCCCGTATAGTACACATTACATACCGTGAGGAAGTTAGAGTTGTCCTCGTCTGAATGTCATTCAGTCCCCGTATAGTACACATTACATACCGTGAGGAAGTTAGAGTTGTCCTCGTCTGTATGTCATTCAGTCCCCGTATAGTACACATTACATACCGTGAGGAAGTTAGAGTTGTCCTCGTCTGAATGTCATTCAGTCCCCGTATAGTACACATTACATACCGTGAGGAAGTTAGAGTTGTCCTCGTCTGAATGTCATTCAGTCCCCGTATAGTACACATTACATACCGTGAGGAAGTTAGAGTTGTCCTCGTCTGAATGTCATTCAGTCCCCGTATAGTACACATTACATACCGTGAGGAAGTTAGAGTTGTCCTCGTCTGTATGTCATTCAGTCCCCGTATAGTACACATTACATACCGTGAGGAAGTTAGAGTTGTCCTCGTCTGTATGTCATTCAGTCCCCGTATAGTACATAATACATACCGTGAGGAAGTTAGAGTTGTCCTCGTCTGTATGTCATTCAGTCCCCGTATAGTACACATTTACATACCGTGAGGAAGTTAGAGTTGTCCTCGTCTGTATGTCATTCAGTCCCCGTATATAGTACACATTACATACCGTGAGGAAGTTAGAGTTGTCCTCGTCTGTATGTCATTCAGTCCCCGTATAGTACATAATACATACCGTGAGGAAGTTAGAGTTGTCCTCGTCTGTATGTCATTCAGTCCCCGTATAGTACACATTACATACCGTGAGGAAGTTAGAGTTGTCCTCGTCTGAATGTCATTCAGTCCCCGTATAGTACACATTACATACCGTGAGGAAGTTAGAGTTGTCCTCGTCTGAATGTCATTCAGTCCCGTATAGTACATTACATACCGTGGGAAGTTAGAGTGTCCTTCTGAGTCATCAGTCCCCGTATAGTACATAATACATACCGTGAGGAAGTTAGAGTTGTCCTCGTCTGAATGTCATTCAGTCCCCGTATAGTACACATTACATACCGTGAGGAAGTTAGAGTTGTCCTCGTCTGTATGTCATTCAGTCCCCGTATAGTACACATTACATACCGTGAGGAAGTTAGAGTTGTCCTCGTCTGAATGTCATTCAGTCCCCGTATAGTACACATTACATACCGTGAGGAAGTTAGAGTTGTCCTCGTCTGAATGTCATTCAGTCCCCGTATAGTACACATTACATACCGTGAGGAAGTTAGAGTTGTCCTCGTCTGTATGTCATTCAGTCCCCGTATAGTACACATTACATACCGTGAGGAAGTTAGAGTTGTCCTCGTCTGTATGTCATTCAGTCCCCGTATAGTACACATTACATACCGTGAGGAAGTTAGAGTTGTCCTCGTCTGTATGTCATTCAGTCCCCGTATAGTACACATTACATACCGTGAGGAAGTTAGAGTTGTCCTCGTCTGTATGTCATTCAGTCCCCGTATAGTACACATTACATACCGTGAGGAAGTTAGAGTTGTCCTCGTCTGAATGTCATTCAGTCCCCGTATAGTACACATTACATACCGTGAGGAAGTTAGAGTTGTCCTCGTCTGTATGTCATTCAGTCCCCGTATAGTACACATTACATACCGTGAGGAAGTTAGAGTTGTCCTCGTCTGTATGTCATTCAGTCCCCGTATAGTACACATTACATACCGTGAGGAAGTTAGAGTTGTCCTCGTCTGAATGTCATTCAGTCCCCGTATAGTACACATTACATACCGTGAGGAAGTTAGAGTTGTCCTCGTCTGAATGTCATTCAGTCCCCGTATAGTACACATTACATACCGTGAGGAAGTTAGAGTTGTCCTCGTCTGAATGTCATTCAGTCCCCGTATAGTACACATTACATACCGTGAGGAAGTTAGAGTTGTCCTCGTCTGTATGTCATTCAGTCCCCGTATAGTACACATTACATACCGTGAGGAAGTTAGAGTTGTCCTCGTCTGTATGTCATTCAGTCCCCGTATAGTACACATTACATACCGTGAGGAAGTTAGAGTTGTCCTCGTCTGAATGTCATTCAGTCCCCGTATAGTACACATTACATACCGTGAGGAAGTTAGAGTTGTCCTCGTCTGTATGTCATTCAGTCCCCGTATAGTACACATTACATACCGTGAGGAAGTTAGAGTTGTCCTCGTCTGAATGTCATTCAGTCCCCGTATAGTACACATTACATACCGTGAGGAAGTTAGAGTTGTCCTCGTCTGAATGTCATTCAGTCCCCGTATAGTACACATAATACATACCGTGAGGAAGTTAGAGTTGTCCTCGTCTGAATGTCATTCAGTCCCCGTATAGTACACATTACATACCGTGAGGAAGTTAGAGTTGTCCTCGTCTGAATGTCATTCAGTCCCCGTATAGTACATAATACATACCGTGAGGAAGTTAGAGTTGTCCTCGTCTGAATGTCATTCAGTCCCCGTATAGTACACATTACATACCGTGAGGAAGTTAGAGTTGTCCTCGTCTGTATGTCATTCAGTCCCCGTATAGTACACATTACATACCGTGAGGAAGTTAGAGTTGTCCTCGTCTGAATGTCATTCAGTCCCCGTATAGTACATCAATACATTACCGTGAGGAAGTTAGAGTTGTCCTCGTCTGAATGTCATTCAGTCCCCGTATAGTACACATTACATACCGTGAGGAAGTTAGAGTTGTCCTCGTCTGAATGTCATTCAGTCCCCGTATAGTACACATTACATACCGTGAGGAAGTTAGAGTTGTCCTCGTCTGAATGTCATTCAGTCCCCGTATAGTACACATTACATACCGTGAGGAAGTTAGAGTTGTCCTCGTCTGAATGTCATTCAGTCCCCGTATAGTACATAATACATACCGTGAGGAAGTTAGAGTTGTCCTCGTCTGAATGTCATTCAGTCCCCGTATAGTACACATTACATACCGTGAGGAAGTTAGAGTTGTCCTCGTCTGAATGTCATTCAGTCCCCGTATAGTACACATTACATACCGTGAGGAAGTTAGAGTTGTCCTCGTCTGTATGTCATTCAGTCCCCGTATAGTACATATTACATACCGTGAGGAAGTTAGAGTTGTCCTCGTCTGAATGTCATTCAGTCCCCGTATAGTACACATTACATACCGTGAGGAAGTTAGAGTTGTCCTCGTCTGAATGTCATTCAGTCCCCGTATAGTACATAATACATACCGTGAGGAAGTTAGAGTTGTCCTCGTCTGAATGTCATTCAGTCCCCGTATAGTACATAATACATACCGTGAGGAAGTTAGAGTTGTCCTCGTCTGAATGTCATTCAGTCCCCGTATAGTACACATTACATACCGTGAGGAAGTTAGAGTTGTCCTCGTCTGAATGTCATTCAGTCCCCGTATAGTACATATTACATACCGTGAGGAAGTTAGAGTTGTCCTCGTCTGAATGTCATTCAGTCCCCGTATAGTACACATTACATACCGTGAGGAAGTTAGAGTTGTCCTCGTCTGAATGTCATTCAGTCCCCGTATAGTACACATACATACCGTGAGGAAGTTACCGTGAGGAAGTTAGTGAGGAAGTTAGAGTTGTCCTCGTCTGAATGTCATTCAGTCCCCGTATAGTACACATTACATACCGTGAGGAAGTTAGAGTTGTCCTCGTCTGTATGTCATTCAGTCCCCGTATAGTACACATTACATACCGTGAGGAAGTTAGAGTTGTCCTCGTCTGAATGTCATTCAGTCCCCGTATAGTACACATTACATACCGTGAGGAAGTTAGAGTTGTCCTCGTCTGAATGTCATTCAGTCCCCGTATAGTACATATTACATACCGTGAGGAAGTTAGAGTTGTCCTCGTCTGAATGTCATTCAGTCCCCGTATAGTACACATTACATACCGTGAGGAAGTTAGAGTTGTCCTCGTCTGAATGTCATTCAGTCCCCGTATAGTACACATTACATACCGTGAGGAAGTTAGAGTTGTCCTCGTCTGTATGTCATTCAGTCCCCGTATAGTACATAATTACATACCGTGAGGAAGTTAGAGTTGTCCTCGTCTGAATGTCATTCAGTCCCCGTATAGTACATATTACATACCGTGAGGAAGTTAGAGTTGTCCTAGTCTGAATGTCATTCAGTCCCCGTATAGTACACAATACATACCGTGAGGAAGTTAGAGTTGTCCTCGTCTGAATGTCATTCAGTCCCCGTATAGTACACATTACATACCGTGAGGAAGTTAGAGTTGTCCTCGTCTGAATGTCATTCAGTCCCCGTATAGTACACATTACATACCGTGAGGAAGTTAGAGTTGTCCTCGTCTGAATGTCATTCAGTCCCCGTATAGTACATATTACATACCGTGAGGAAGTTAGAGTTGTCCTCGTCTGAATGTCATTCAGTCCCCGTATAGTACACATTACATACCGTGAGGAAGTTAGAGTTGTCCTCGTCTGTAATGTCATTCAGTCCCCGTATAGTACACATACATACCGTGAGGAAGTTAGAGTTGTCCTCGTCTGAATGTCATTCAGTCCCCGTATAGTACACATTACATACCGTGAGGAAGTTAGAGTTGTCCTCGTCTGTATGTCATTCAGTCCCCGTATAGTACACATTACATACCGTGAGGAAGTTAGAGTTGTCCTCGTCTGTATGTCATTCAGTCCCCGTATAGTACACATTACATACCGTGAGGAAGTTAGAGTTGTCCTCGTCTGTATGTCATTCAGTCCCCGTATAGTACACATTACATACCGTGAGGAAGTTAGAGTTGTCCTGTCTGAATGTCATTCAGTCCCCGTATAGTACATATTACATACCGTGAGGAAGTTAGAGTTGTCCTCGTCTGAATGTCATTCAGTCCCCGTATAGTACACATTACATACCGTGAGGAAGTTAGAGTTGTCCTCGTCTGTATGTCATTCAGTCCCCGTATAGTACATAATTACATACCGTGAGGAAGTTAGAGTTGTCCTCGTCTGTATGTCATTCAGTCCCCGTATAGTACATATTACATACCGTGAGGAAGTTAGAGTTGTCCTCGTCTGAATGTCATTCAGTCCCCGTATAGTACACATTACATACCGTGAGGAAGTTAGAGTTGTCCTCGTCTGTATGTCATTCAGTCCCCGTATAGTACACATTACATACCGTGAGGAAGTTAGAGTTGTCCTCGTCTGAATGTCATTCAGTCCCCGTATAGTACACATTACATACCGTGAGGAAGTTAGAGTTGTCCTCGTCTGAATGTCATTCAGTCCCCGTATAGTACACATTACATACCGTGAGGAAGTTAGAGTTGTCCTAGTCTGAATGTCATTCAGTCCCCGTATAGTACATATTACATACCGTGAGGAAGTTAGAGTTGTCCTCGTCTGAATGTCATTCAGTCCCCGTATAGTACATAATACATACCGTGAGGAAGTTAGAGTTGTCCTCGTCTGAATGTCATTCAGTCCCCGTATAGTACACATTACATACCGTGAGGAAGTTAGAAGTTGTCCTCGTCTGAATGTCATTCAGTCCCCGTATAGTACATAATAATACCGTGAGGAAAGTTAGAGTTGTCCTAGTCTGAATGTCATTCAGTCCCCGTATAGTACACATTACATACCGTGAGGAAGTTAGAGTTGTCCTCGTCTGTATGTCATTCAGTCCCCGTATAGTACACATACATTACATACCGTGAGGAAGTGTTACAGGTTAGCTAGTAAACTGTAAGGTGTAACTACAGTCTACATAACCAGACACACCACAACAGTTCAGCTACAACACACAGACAGTAAGTGTAACTACAGGTCTACATAACCAGACACACCACAACAGTTCAGCTACAACACACAGACAGTAAATGTAACTACAGGTCTACATAACCAGACACACCACAACAGTTCAGCTACAACACACAGGACAGTAAAGTGTAAATACAGGTCTACATAACCAGACACACCACAACAGTTCAGCTACAACACACAGGACAGTAAATGTAACTACAGGTCTACATAACCAAGACACACCACAAACATCTCAGCTAGACAACACACAGGCCAGTAAGTGTAACTACAGGTCTACATAACCAGACCAGACACAGTTTCAGTCAACACACAGTATAAGTGGTATTATCACTACATGGTACTACATAACACCGAGACACACCACAACATTCCGCTACAACACAAAGCAGAAGGTAAATACAGGTCCTACAAACCAGACACACCACACAGTTCACTACAAAACACCGACAGTGAGTGTAAATACAGTCACATAACCATACACTCCACAACAGTCATTTTTTTGTGTGTTTGTTAGTTTGATTAATTAACGTTCTATTAACACTAAGGTCATAGTAAGGACCGGCCTCCCCATGTATGCGTGTGTTGCGTGTATGTTTGTTGCGAGGGTGCGTGTTTTCGGGAGACTGCGGTATATTCATTTGTGATCTTCTTGTATAGCGGAACTGTTGCATCTTTTATATAGTGCTATGGCCTTCAACTTGAAAGCACGCCGCTAAGCTAGACACCAAGACCTCATACACACCCACCCGGTTCACATTGATACTGACAACGGGTGAACCATCGTCCCACTCCCTTTATTGCTGAGCGCTAAGCAGGAGCAGAAACTTCCCCGTTTTGGACAAAGTTTGTGTGGTTCTCGGCCAGGGGACAGAACCCAGACCTTCCTCACAGGGGCGAACGCTCAACTCAAGCCAAAAGTGAGGGCGCGGTGGCACAACAGTTCAGCTACAACACACAGTCAGTAACTCGCGTATAAATAAGGTCACAAAACCAGACACGCCACAACCGTTCAGTCTACAACCCACTGACATAAGTGTAACTACAGGTCAACATAACCAGACACACCAACAACATTTTCAGCTACAACACACAGACGTAAGTTGTAACAACTATTGTCTACATAAACACAGACACACCACAACAGTTCAGCTACAACATCACATAGCTAACAACACAACACACAGACAGTAAGTGTAACTACAGGTCTAACATAACCAGACACACCACACAAACAATTCCAGCTACAACGACACAGTCAGTAATTTTGTGTAACGTCAGTTTGCGCTTGCAATCACCAGGAAGGCAATTGTAAACGTAGAAAAAAACAAACACAAAAACAATACAAATCAAACTCATATACCTCACCTAATTCATAAATGATTGCGGAATAGAAAAAACATGAAAAGTAAATATAACAGCGCCCACATAAACACACTAACACCCCAAAGCGAAAATATAAGTATTACAACGTCCACTAATAAAGCTGTTACAACATTGTAGCAAGCACCAGGCGGATAAGATTCTTAGGGTATGATTTCAGGTGTTAAGGTATGCTAACGGAACTACTAACCACATACCCAGTTACGAGGTTATCAGATCATAGTATGAGAAGGTAGAAAGCATTATCGGAGGGGCTGAAGTTGGTATTGCAGACCGGATACCCGTTATCAAGTTCCTAGTTCCGTTTAACTTAAAACGGAACTAGGAACCAAGACCCCGCGACCCGACTCTCGTTTAACTATAAACGGAACTAGGAACCAGACCCCGAGTTCCGTTAACTTAAACCGGAAAATAACGGAACCAGACCCCGAGTTCCGTTTAACTTAAACACGGAACTAGGCAACCAGACCCTCACGAGTTCCTATAACACATGTTTAAGTGATCCTTATACGGAACTAGGAACCAGACCCGAGTGTCCGTATAACCCAATCGCTTGCATAGATGGCATTTTGTAAAGCTCACCTGACCCGAAGGGCCCGATGAATCGAATACTAATAATATGAGATATCTTATATATAATGCGATTAAATTCTGGATGGACCTTGCTCCTTTCAATAAATTTTTAAATTGGCTTTGCCATAACGCATTACTTACTCATTTTAATAGCTCAACTGGTCCAAAAGGACCGAGTTAAGTTATGCAATAGCGCGACGTGTCGGCGTTGATGAATGAGACCGGGGAATTTCCGTTGAAATTAAATGGAAATTCTAGGCAACAGACCGTTTAAGCCCAGTACATACGATTTATTACAGATATTCTTTATCTAAATCCCCATGGTAAAAGGATTTTTGATTTTAAAATTTAAAATCTAACAATGTTTTCTCGAAATATTCAGATTTCCAGATTAATGTTTCTTCATTTATTTTTATTTTTATTTTTATGTGAAAGGAGTATTTCAAATTTATATTTTTTCTGATATTTTAATATTCTGTTAAATTGATGTGCATTTTATCGAACTTCAAGCATAAACCAAAACTGCCTTTGAATTATACATGTATATTGTAACACTATTGATCTTGGTTAAGAATATTCCTTCCATTAGTCAACAAAATAGATCACAAGGAAGCCACCTGTTTTATGAAGAAATTGTCACAAAAAAATTGTCTAGGGTATCCAGATCCGTTTAAGGAAATCTGTGTTATAGATATTAATTCTGTTCTATACATTATTCATCGAAGCTCTAAGTTCGATTCCTGTATATAATAGGTAATTGACGAACATGATGATAGGAATCCTCAGTTCCGCTCGTATGGCCAAGTATTTGTTTGTTAAATCGGATACTCGCGGTCTGTTCCCTAGTTCCGTATAAGCTTATGACGGAACTCGGGACTGGTTCCTATGTTGGTACTAAGCCTGAGTCTATGTATCTAGATGTTTAAACTGTGTTATAGATAATAATTTCTGTTTCTATAGAGATTCATCGGAACTCTAAGTTCTATTTCTGTAATATAATCAAGGTAATTGAACATGGGCTAGTCCGTAGGTAAGCTTCGTTGGCCAGTAACGGTTGGGTTAAACGGAGAGGCGCTCGGGTGGTTCTGGTTATAGGAGCTTTAAAACGTAACTCGGGCTGAGTTTTGGACCCTGAGTTTGCCGTTTAAGTTAAAACGGACTCACTCGGGTCTGGTTCCTAGTTCCGTTTTAAGTTAAACGGAACTCGGGTCTGGTTCCTAGTTTCCGTTTTATTAAACGGAACTAGGAACTAGGAACTCGCAACCAACTTCAGCCCTCCAAGAATATCCTGGTGTTACTCACTGAGTGGAATATGTAGTTCCAGGCCACACTCCTAGAATCTGTCGCTTCATTTCCCTTATAGTGCCGTTTCAGGTTTTCTTTCATTGAATTCTCCAGATAGGCTAGCTCCTGTGAAAGGTAGATAACAGAAATAACATATAAATATAGATAATACTAACTTGTTACAGTGACTTCTCCTTTTACCCCTACACCATCAAGGTATGGAACTCTTTACCAGCTCACACCATCACCTCTGATAACTGGATGCTGACATAAAATAAGAAATAAAAAATAACTTCATCCTTTTTAACATTTTTTTTTTAACCATGCGCACCCCGATATATCAATATAATCAGTATGATGATAAGGGCCAGATATCTTTAACAACGATTGATGACGTAGCAACATGACGTCACTGTTCAGAGTTATCGCTCTTTCACTTCACGTTGGCCAAATCACGCTAAACATATTTTTCCTACTTCCTGAATTTAAGTGTTTTGAGTGGTGTAATTATCAAGCGTTTTACTAATCTCTTGAGTAGGTATGGACATAACGCTGATAGTATCATACCATATCAATACTTCGCTAATTGATAACAATTGTTTATTTCAGCATCGGTTCATCTAAAGTCTACAAAACAATAAAAAAATATTCTGAGGTCAGAATTTACTTCTAAATCTAAAACTCGAAAAGAATCATGAAAACTATCTTAATAGATAGATATTCCTTGATTTTACTAAACGTATGTTTACATATATATATACATGTATATATACACAGGCAAAAGTGCCACGCATGGTTTTCATGCGAAAATTGAAACAATACGGCTGTGTCAGCCAAAACGATAATATAGGATTGAGATAGATCACTGGAAATAGTCCAACGTGCATGTAAACAGATTCAAAGTTGATAAAATGTAGAAGAATTTGGAGACTGTACACAGTACTACTCTATCTAAGTAGCCAATATTGGGTGATACTGTAATCCCACAAATCGTAAAATCAAACTTAATTTGTCATACACATGTCGATAGGAACCAGTTTTATGGTCCGCGGCCGCCATTCCCGACCGTACAACTCGTGTGAAGGGCGGGGATGATGGGAGTTTTACAGTCAGGCAGAAACATCAAAGTGGGTCATCAGGGAGGATTAGAGAACATCAAACTCGGTCATCAGGGGCAATTAGAGATGGTGATGGACATTTGTGCACTTCGGAATACAAGTAACAGTGACCTTGATTCGTTTTACTACGTATTAGAGTATGACGTCATGTACCAACGCTCGTGTAACGTTCACCTAGATTATTGTGATAGCGATTGATGTAACGATTTGGCTATCAAACATGTGTATTCGTTCTCTGCAAATATAGTTGTGGTTTTTTTTATATAATCCCCGTGTTGTATAAATATATTTGTGTTTTATTTTTATATAATTGCTGTGTTATATAAATATATTTTTGTTTTGTTTTTATATAATCCCTGTGTTGTATAAATATATTTTTGTTTTGTTTTTATATAATCCCTGTGTTGTATAAATATATTTGTGTTTTGTTTTTATATAAACCCTGTGTTGTATAAATATATTTGTGTTTTGTTTTTATATAATCCCTGTGTTGTATAAATATATTTGTGTTTTGTTTTTATATAATCCCTGTGTTGTATAAATATATTTGTGTTTTGTTTTTATATAATCCCTGTGTTGTATAAATATATTTGTGTTTTGTTTTTATATAATCCCTGTGTTGTATAAATATATTTGTGTTTTGTTTTTATATAATCCCTGTGTTGTATAAATATATTTGTGTGTTGTTTTTATATAATCCCTGTGTTGTATAAATATATTTGTGTTTTGTTTTTATATAATCCCCGTGTTATAAAAATATATTTGTATTTGTTGTTTTTATATAATCCCTGTGTTGTATAAATATATTTTTGTTTTGTTTTTATATAATCCCTGTGTTGTATAAATATATTTGTGTTTTGTTTTTATATAAACCCTGTGTTGTATAAATATATTTGTGTTTTGTTTTTATATAAACCCTGTGTTGTATAAATATATTTGTGTTTTGTTTTTATATAATCCCTGTGTTGTATAAATATATTTGTGTTTTGTTTTTATATAATCCCTGTGTTGTATAAATATATTTGTGTTTTGTTTTTATATAATCCCTGTGTTGTATAAATATATTTGTGTTTTGTTTTTATATAATCCCCGTGTTGTATAAATATATTTGTGTTTTGTTTTTATATAATCCCTGTGTTGTATAAATATATTTGTGTTTTGTTTTTTATATAATCCCTGTGTTGTATAAATATATTTGTGTTTTGTTTTTATATAATCCCTGTGTTGTATAAATATATTTGTGTTTTGTTTTTATATAATCCCTGTGTTGTATAAATATATTTGTGTTTTGTTTTTATATAATCCCTGTGTTGTATAAATATATTTGTGTTTTGTTTTTATATAATCCCTGTGTTGTATAAATATATTTGTGTTTTGTTTTTATATAAACCCTGTGTTGTATAAATATATTTGTGTTTTGTTTTTATATAATCCCTGTGTTGTATAAATATATTTGTGTTTTGTTTTTATATAATCCCTGTGTTGTATAAATATATTTTTGTTTTGTTTTTATATAATCCCTTGTGTTGTATAAATATATTTGTGTTTTGTTTTTATATAAATCCCTGTGTTGTATAAATATATTTGTGTTTTGTTTTTATATAATCCCTGTGTTGTATAAATATATTTGTGTGTTGTTTTTATATAATCCCTGTGTTGTATAAATATATTGTTGTTGTTGATTTTATATAATCCCTGTGTTGTATAAAAATATCCCTGTGTTGTTTTTATAAATCCCTGTGTTGTATAAATATATTTGTGTGTTGTTTTTATATAATCCCTGTGTTGTATAAATATATTTGTGTTTTGTTTTTTATATAATCCCTGTGTTGTATAAATATATTTTTTGTTTTTGTTTTTATATAATCCCTGTGTTGTATAAATATATTTGTGTTTGTTTTTTATATATCCCTGTGTTGTATAAATATATTTGTGTTTTGTTTTTATATAATCCCTGTGTTGTATAAATATATTTGTGTGTTTGTGTTTTTATATAATCCCTGTGTTGTATAAAATATATTTGTGTTTTGTTTTTATATAATCCCTGTGTTGTATAAATATATTTGTGTTTTGTTTTTATATAAACCCTGTGTTGTATAAATATATTTGTGTTTTGTTTTTATATAATCCCTGTGTTGTATAAATATATTTTTGTTTTGTTTTTATATAAACCCTGTGTTGTATAAATATATTTTTGTTTTGTTTTTATATAATCCCTGTGTTGTATAAATATATTTGTGTTTTGTTTTTATATAATCCCTGTGTTGTATAAATATATTTGTGTTTTGTTTTGATATAAACCCTGTGTTGTATAAATATATTTTTGTTTTGTTTTTATATAATCCCTGTGTTGTATAAATATATTTGTGTTTTGTTTTTTAATAATCCCCTGTGTCTGTAATAAATATATTTGTGTTTTGTTTTTAATATAATCCCTGTTGTTGTATAAATATATTTGTGTTTTTTGTTTTTATATAATCCCCAGTGTTGTATAAATATAATTGTGTTTTGTTTTTATATAAACCCTGTGTTGTATAAATATATTTGTGTTTGTGTTTTTTAATCCCCCTGTGTTGTATAAAAATTATATTGTGTTTTAGTTTTGATATAATCCCTGTGTTGATAATAAAATTTGTGTTTGTTGCTGATTTTATATAAACCCTGTGATTTATAAATATGTTTTGTTTTTTTATTATATATAATCCCTGTGTTTGTATAATATATTTTCGTGTTTTGTTTTTATATAATCCCTGTGTTGTATAACTATATTTGTTTTGTTTTTTATATAACTCCCTGTGTTGTTAAAATATATTTTGTGTTTTGTTTTTATATAAAATCCCTGTGTTGTATAAATTATATTTGTGTTTGTTTTTATATATAAACCCTGTGTTGTATAAATATATTTGTGTTTTGTTTTTTATATAATCCCTGTGTTGTATAAATATATTTTGTGTTTTAGTTTTTATATAAACCCTGTGTTGTATTAAATATATTTGTGTTTTGTTTTTATATAAACCCTGTGTTGTATAAAATATATTTGTGTTTTGTTTTTATATAAATCCCAGTGTTGTATAAATACTATTTGTGTGTTGTTGTTTTTATATAATCCCTGTGTCTGTATAAATATATTTGTGTTTTTTTTTTATATAAACCCTGTGTTGTATAAATATATTTGTGTTTTGTTTTTTATATAATCCATGTGTTGTATAAATATATTTGTGTTTGTTTTTTATATAATCCCTGTGTTGTATAAATATATTTTCGGTGTTTTGTTTTTTATATAATCCCTGTGTTGTATAATATATTTGTGTTTGTTTTTATATAATCCCTGTGTTGTTTTTTTTTTTTTATATAATCCCTGTGTTGTTATAAATATATTTGTGTTTTGTTTTATATAATCCCTGTGTTGTATAAATATATATTTTGTTTTGTTTTTATATAATCCCTGTGTTGTATAAATATATTTGTGTTTTATGTTTTTTTTATGTTTTTATTGTTTTTATATAATCCCTGTGTTGTATAAATATATTTTGTTTTGTTTTTTATATAATCCCCTGTGTTGATAAATATATTTTTGTTTGTGCGTTTTATATTATATCCCTGTGTTGTGTTTAAATATAATCTTGTGTTTTGTTTTTTATATTAAACCGCTGTGTATGTATAAATATATTTGTTTTGTTTATTTATAATCCCTGTGTTTTGTTATATTAATATATTTGTGTTTTGGTTTTTTATATAATCCCTCTGTAGTATAAATATACTTTGTGTTTTGTTTTTATATAATCCCTGTGTTGTATAAAAATATATTTTGTTTTGTTTGTTATATAATCCCTGTGTTAGTATAAATATATTTGTGTGTTGTTTTTATTTAATCCCTGTGTTGTAGAAATATATTCTGTGTTTTTGGTTTTTTATATAAAGTCCCTGTGTTGTTAGGGATATATATTTTTGTTTCGTTTTTTCACTTTATAAGATCCCTGTTGTTGTATAAATATATTTTGCGTGTTTTTGTTTTGATATATAATCCTGTGTTTCGCGTTTTTATGATAACTCTCCTGTGTTTGTGATAATTAAACCCTGTGTTGTATAAATATATTTTGTGTTTGTTTTTATATATTCCTCCGTGTTGTATAAATATATTTGTGTTTTGTTTTTTATATAATCCCTGTGTTGTATAAATGATATTTGTTTTGTTTTTATATAAATCCCTGTGTGTATAAATATATTTTTGTTTTTTTTTTTATATTTCCAGATCCCTGTGTTGTTATAATATCATTGTTGGTTTTCGTTTTTATATAAACCCTGTGTTGTTATAATCCTCAGGTGTTGTGTGGATATGTAGCTCAGGGGGGTTATATGTGTCTGTTGGTAAAAAATATTGACCGTGACCGGCCATTAGAGCGGGGTATATAAACCCTGTGTTGTATAAATTATATTTGTGTTTTGTTTTTATATAATCTGTCATGTATAATATAATTGTGTTTTTTTTTATATAAACCCTTGTGTTGTATAAAATATAGTCCGTTGTTTTTTTTTATATAATCCCGTTGTTTTATATTTGTGTTTTGTTTTTATATAATCCCTGTGTTGTATAAATATATTTTGTTTTGTTTTTATATAAACCCTGTTGTTGTATTTATCTTTGTTTTGTTTTTTATAATATTTGGATATGTGTTTGTATATATAATATATTGTTGTATTTGTTTTTTTATATAATAAACCCTGTTTTAATAAATTATTTTTGTTTTGTTTTTTTATATAATGTGTTGTATAAATATATCCCTGTGTTGTATGTGTATATTATTTTTATAATCCCTGTGTTTTTATATATATATATAATCCCAGTGTTGTATAAATATTTTTGTGTTTTGTTTTTTTATTATAATCCTGTGTTGTATAAATATATTTTGTTTTGTTTTTTATATAATCCCTGTGTTGTATAAATATATTTGTGTTTTGTTTTTATATAATCCCTGTGTTGTATAAATATATTTGTTTTGTTTTTATATAATCCCTGTGTTGTATAAATATATTTGGTTTTGTTTTTATATAAATCCCTGTGTTGTATAAATATATTTGTTTTTGTTTTATATAATCCCTGTGTTGTATAAATATATTTGGTGTTTTGTTTTTTTATATAATCCCTGTGTTGTATAAATATATTTGTGTTTTGTTTTTATATAATCCCTGTGTTGTATAAATATATTTGTGTTTTGTTTTTTATATAATCCCTGTGTTGTATAAATATATTTGTTTTGTTTTTATATAATATAAATATATTTGTGTTTTGTTTTTTATATAATCCCTGTGTTGTATAAATATATTTGTGTTTTGTTTTTATATAATCCCTGTGTTGTATAAATATATTTGTGTTTTGTTTTTATATAATCCCTGTGTTGTATAAATATATTTGTTTTGTTTTTATATAATCCCTGTGTTGTATAAATATATTTGTTTGTTTTTATATAATCCCTGTGTTGTATAAATATATTTTTGTGTTTTGTTTTTATATAATCCCTGTGTTGTATAAATATATTTGTGTTTTGTTGTTTTTATATAATCCCTGTGTTGTATAAATATATTTGTGTTTTGTTTTTATATAATCCCTGTGTTGTATAAATATATTTGTTTTGTTTTTATATAATCCCTGTGTTGTATAAATATATTTGTTTTGTTTTTATATAATCCCTGTGTTGTATAAATATATTTGTGTTTTGTTTTTATATAATCCCTGTGTTGTATAAATATATTTGTTTTGTTTTTATATAATCCCTGTGTTGTATAAATATATTTGTTTTATGCTTTTCCCAAACCCCTCCATGTTTTATATAACAATCTCCCCACACCTATCCTAAGACCGCCCTAGTCGACAGGTCTCTAAGTAAGCGTACCACAGCTAGTTTAACACTAGTGAACTTGACCCAGGAAATATAAAAGCTATTGAAATGGAATTATGCGCCCGGACTTACTGTTTCAGTACAAAGTTATGTGAATATATCAATTATATATAAGTAATAGAAACCGAAACACTCTATATAAATACCACTGGCGTATATAAATATACGTGATGTTGTTGTATTGAAACGTTGTAAAACTATACTATGGAGCAGGCGTAGTAATCAATGGTATATATTATGTCCATTGTAATCCTACAGAAAATGTACATAAACTGATCATAGCGGTCGGTTGATGACCTTTCCACAAACTAGGCACTCTGGGTACTCCGGTTTCTATCGATACAAGCTTGATTTGTATCAGGAATTCTACAAGCTATGGAAGTGACCTATACGAAATAACATTCGTGATATCGAATGTCAACGAATAATGTATCGTGTGCAGAGTGTTATTATACAAACATATTGATGTTTGTGGTGTATACTATTCATTTGGGTTTACAGAGGAACCCAGATAAATAACAAAGACTTACCCCAGATCCAAGGAACCCAGATAAATCATAAAGATTACCCCAGAACCAATGAACCTAGATAATTGATAAAGACTTACTCCAGAACCAAGGAACCCAGATAAATCATAAATACTTATCCCAGAACCAAGGAACCCAGATAAATCATAAATATTACCCCAGAACCAAGGAACCCAGATAATTGATAAGGACTTACCCCAGAACCAAGGAACCCAGATAATTGATAAGGACTTACCCCAGAGCCAAGGAACCCAGATAAATAATAAACACTTACCCCAGAACCAAGCCACCCAGATAAATGACAAAGACTTACCCCAGAACCAAGGAACCCAGATAAATGATAAAGACTTACCCCAGAACCAAGGAAAACCAGATAAATGACAAAGACTTACCCCAGAACCAAGGAACCCAGATAAATGATAAAGACTTACCCCAGAACCAAGCCACCCAGATAAATGATAAAGACTTACCCCAGAACCAAGGAAACCAGATAAATGACAAAGACTTACCCCAGAACCAAGGAACCCAGATAAATGATAAAGACTTCTTACCCCAGTAACCAAGGAAACCAGATAAATAATAAAGACTTTCCCCAGAACCAAGGGAAACCAGATAAATAATAAAGACTTTCCCCGGAGCCAAGGAAACCAGATGAATAATAAAGACTTACCCCAGAGCCAAGGAACCCAGATAAATGATAAAGACTTACCCCAGAACCAAGGAACCCAGATAAATAATAAACACTTACCCCAGAACCAAGCCACCCAGATAAATGATAAAGACTTACCCCCAGAACCAAGGAAACCAGATAAATGACAAAGACTTACCCCAGAACCAAGGAACCCAGATAAATGATAAAGACTTACCCCAGAACCAAGGAAACCAGATAAATCATAAAGATTACCCCAGAAAAACCAATGAACCAAGATAATTGATAAAGACTTACTCCAGAACCAAGGAACCCAGATAAATCATAAATACTTATCCCAGAACCAAGGAACCCAGATAAATCATAAAGACTTACCCCAGAACCAAGGAACCCAGATAATTGATAAGGACTTACCCCAGAGCCAAGGAACCCAGATAAATAATAAACACTTACCCCAGAACCAAGCCACCCAGATAAATGATAAAGACTTACTCCAGAACCAAGGAAACCAGATAAATGACAAAGACTTACCCCAGAACCAAGGAACCCAGATAAATGATAAAGACTTACCCCAGAACCAAGGAAACCAGATAAATGACAAAGACTTACCCCAGAACCAAGGAACCCAGATAAATGATAAAGACTTACCCCAGAACCAAGCCACCCAGATAAATGATAAAGACTTACCCCAGAACCAAGGAAACCAGATAAATGACAAAGACTTACCCCAGAACCAAGGAACCCAGATAAATGATAAAGACTTACCCCAGAACCAAGGAAACCAGATAAATAATAAAGACTTTCCCCGGAGCCAAGGAAACCAGATAAATAATAAAGACTTACCCCAGAGCCAAGGAACCCAGATAAATGATAAAGACTTACCCCAGAACCAAGGAACCCAGATAAATAATAAACACTTACCCCAGAACCAAGCCACCCAGATAAATGATAAAGACTTACCCCAGAACCAAGGAAACCAGATAAATGACAAAGACTTACCCCAGAACCAAGGAACCCAGATAAATGATAAAGACTTACCCCAGAACCAAGGAAACCAGATAAATAATAAAGACTTTCCCCGGAGCCAAGGAAACCAGATAAATAATAAAGACTTACCCCAGAACCAAGGAATCCAGATAAATAATAAAGACTTACCCCAGAACCAAGGCATCCAGATAAATAATAAAGACTTACCCCAGAACCAAGGAATCCAGATAAATAATAAAGACTTACCCCAGAACCAAGGAACCCAGATAAATGATGAAGATTTACCCCAAAACCAAGGAACCCAGATAAATGATAAAGACTTACCCCAGAGCCAAGGAACCCAGATAAATAATAAAGACTTACCCCAGAACCAAGGCATCCAGATAAATAATAAAGACTTACTCCAGAACCAAGGAACCCAGATAAATAATAAAGACTTACCCCAGAACCAAGGCATCCAGATAAATAATAAAGACTTACCCCAGAGCCAAGGAACCCAGATAAATAATAAAGACTTATCCCAGAACCAAGGAAACCAGATAAATGATGAAGATGTACCCCAAAACCAAGGAACCCAGATAAATGATGAAGATTTACCTCAGAACCAAGGAACCCAGATAAATGATAAAGACTTACCCCAGAACCAAGGCATTTAGATAAATAATAAAGACTTACCCCAGAACCAAGGAAACCAGATAAATTATAAAGACTTACTCCAGAACCAAGGAACCCAGATAAATGATGAAGATTTACCCCAAAACCAAGGAATCCAGATAAATGATAAAGACTTACCTCAGAACCAAGGCATTCAGATAAATAATAAAGACTTACGCCAGAACCAAGGCATCCAGATAAATGATAAAGACTTACCCCAGAACCAAGGAACCCAGATAAATGACAAAGACTTACCCCAGAACCAAGGAACCCAGATAAATGACAAAGACTTACCCCAGAACCAAGGAACCCAGATAAATGATAAAGACTTACCTCAGAACCAAGGCATCCAGATAAATAATAAAGACTTACCCCCAGAACCAAGGAAACCAGATAAATAATAAAGACTTACTCCAGAACCAAGGAACCCAGATAAATGATAAAGACTTACCCCAGAACCAAGGAACCTAGATAAATGATAAAGACTTACCCCAGAACCAAGGAACCCAGATAAATTTCACAGACTTACCCCAGAACCAAGGAACCCAGATAGATAATAAAGACTTACTCCAGAACCAAGGAACCGTGATAAATGATACAGACTTACCCCAGAACCAAGGCATCCAGATAAATTATAAAGACTTACTCCAGAACCAAGGAACCCAGATAAATAATAAAGACTTACCCCAGAACTAAGGAACCCAGATAAATGATAAAGTCTCACCCCAGAACCAAGGCATCAAGATATATGATAAAGACTTACCCCAGAACCAAGGAACCAGGCCAACACTCCAGCTACGACAGCTAGGACCATCACAATGATGACGTCAATACCATACTGAAACGACAACAGTAACACGATGTCATTCACATACTGAAAATTGGCAGTCATAGGAGGATAAATGCCAATCGGAGAACGACAAAAAGTCCACCGTTGTCCATTTGTCATTTATCCTCCCATAATTGCCAACATAATACAGCTTATATTTACATTTCATAATGATTTTAAGAAATATTTGTTTTATGATAAACTAGTGTCATATCACCAGGGTAGAATGGTCAACAACCATTTTCCTGACATCGGCCCGACAATAAGAAAGTCATAGGGAAAATGACGCCAGCCATACATTACATCACAGAAGTATACCCAGGATTTAGTCCAGTAATTATAATTTCACTATTTCACATACTTATTTATACAAAGAGGACAAAAATAGAAAACAGCGGTCACGTGACAAAATAACAAATAATGCTTTGGTTATTGACGCCTCAGTGTTAATTAATAACAACAATTTGTTTACGTTTGTCTGGTATCGGTGTAAAGAAGATTCATGGAGGGACGATGTTTTCTTCTATACTAAACGTACAATACCCCTACTGGGACGCTGACAAATTTGGACATTAATCAAAACTTAATCACGTGAATCTAGCCTTTGGTTTTATATTGCTTTCTTTCCGTTGATAAGCCCGGCACATTTATGGAAATTATGGAGAGCCTCCTCTGTAAGTTCTGTGTGTTTAGTAATGTATTGTGTAGTCGACGTATTCAGTGGAGTGTTGACGTAATTATCAATACATTATAGATGTATCCAGTATGTAACGTATTACATGTATAATTAACGTATCTGTGTAGTCGACGTATTCAGTGGAGTGTTGACGTAATCAATATATTATAGATGTATCCAGTATGTAACGTATTACATGTATAATTAACGTATCTGTGTAGTCGACGTATTCAGTGGAGTGTTGACGTAATCAATATATTATAGATGTATCCCAGTTATCAACGGGCGATTACATGTATAATTAATGTATCTGTGTAGTCGACGTAATTCAGTGGAGTGTTTTGACGTAATCTATTATATTATAGATTATCCAGTATGTAACATATTACATGTAATAATTAACATATCTGTGTAGTCGACGTATCAGTGGAGTGTTGACGTAATTAAATCAATATATTGTAGATGTTATCCAGTATGTAACGTATTACAGTGATGATTGTGATAATTATTACATTAACGTATCAGTGTATAGTTAAATATCAGTGTAGTCCGACGTATTCAGTGGATTGTTGACGTAATCCAATATATTAATAAGATGTATCCAGTATGTAACGTATTACATGTATAATTAAACGAAATCTGTTGTAGTCGAACGTATCCAGTGGAGTGTTGACGTAATCAATATATTATCAGATGTATCCATTATGTAATAACGTATTACATGTATAATTTCAACGTATCTGTGTAGTCGACGTATTCAGTGGATGTTGTAGTGACGTATTTCAATCGTAAATTTCAAATTATAGGATGTATGTCCAGTATGTAACGTATTACATGTATAATTAACGTAATCTGTGTAGTCGACGTATTCAGTGGAGTGTTGACGTAATCAATATATTATAGATGTATCCAGTATGTAACGTATTACATGTATAAATTAACGTAAATTTGTGTAGTCGACGTATTCAGTGGAGTGTTGACGTAATCAATATATTAAAGATGTATCCAGTATGTAACGTATTACAGTGTATAATTACACGTATCTGTGTAGTCGACGTATCCAGTTTGAGTGTTTGACGTTAAATCAATATATTAAAGATGTTATCCAGTATGTAACGTATATATACATGTATAATTAACGAATCTGTGTAGTCGACGTATTCAGAGGAGTGTTGACGTAATCAAAGTATATTATAAGATGTTACAACAACGGACGTGGCTGTTGGATTATGGAAAAATTTATGCCACACGAGTGAGTTTTTTTTTAAGTTTACAAATAGACACGAAGCGTTTTGCGAATTTTTAAAAAAATACTTTCAGAGTGTGGGAATCCAATCCAACCACGAGTCGTACCCTGTTGGCTCGTGTGACCTGTTTCTACCACAATTCTATCCGCTTTTAAGCCTATAGAAATATGACGAGGATAAGTACGCTATCCAACAGCAGTTTTGGCGTCAAGCGGGCGATCACCACCAGCGATAGCATGACGTCACTCGATTATTGATGACGTTGACAAAATGATGACACGACACTCAGAAAAGACGTATTTCGGTCAAAAGTTCACCGTGTCAGCCAATCAGAATGCGTATCAGGAGTTTATTACCACGAAGTGGTATAAAACAATTTGTTTAATCAACAGCTGCATCGTTTATTTGATACTCTGAGAGTTGAATAACACTGATTGATTTGTGGTAGAAAGGATGTATACAGAATGTAACGTGTCATACATGTGTATAATTAACGAATCTGTGTCAGTCGAACGTATTCAGTGGAGTGTTGACGTAATCAATATATTTATAAGATTTGTATCCAGATATGTAACGTAATTTAATGTAAATAATTAAGCGTAACTGTGTAGTGCGACGTATTCAGTGGAGTTAGTTGGACAGTAATCAATTAAGATGTATCCATATGTAACGATTACAAGTATACATCAACGTATCATTGTGTTAGTCCCGACGTATTACAGTGGAGTATTTGACGTAATCAATATATTATAGATGTATCCAGTATGTAACGTATTACATGTATAATTAACGTATCTGTGTAGTCGACGTATTCAGTGGAGTGTTGACGTAATCAATATATTATAGATGTATCCAGTATGTAACGTATTACATGTATAATTAACGTATCTGTGTAGTCGACGTATTCAGTGGACAGTGTTGACGTAATCAATATAATTATTAGATGTATACAGTATGTAACATATTACACTGTATAATTAACGTATCTGTGTAGTCGACGTATTTCAGTGGAGTGTTGACGTAATCAATATATTATAGATGTATCCAGTATGTAACGTATTACATGTATAAATTAACGTATCTGTGTAGTCGACGTATTCAGTGGAGTGTTGACGTAATCAATATAATTTGTTTTACATGGTTTTAGAGCACTATATCAACACATATCCACTATTTTGGTAATAAAAGTACTCAAACCTAGTACTGCAAATACAACGCATCAGAAACAGAAAAAAAAAATTCGAATAAAATCAAATGAATTTGATTAATTTTCAGTACTGCTCAATATTTTAGTTTTAAGTCCTGTTGAAGTATGATGACCATTTTTTTTTTATAAAAACTAATTATTTTCTTATGATGAATATCTAAACAAATCCATTATGGTAAAAACAACAAGCTGTTATGGCAGGGATCTTTGAATCCCATTCCTCAGAAAAACAGATACCTGTAAACTTTCCTGGAAAATTAAAAGCTAAAAATTGAAAGGCTGATATTTGGGTATCTATCACCCAGCTGGGGGTCTAATGTCCTGTTGGCCCAACCTTAAAATATCAATAATATTCAAGAAACTTCAACTTGTCACAGAAAAGGAAAAACATATACATTTACAGGGGTATGTATACTGTATTGTTTTGATATTTATCTTAATTAAATTTCCTATATAAAAATAAACACATTTTCAAAAACTAAAAAAAAGCCCTTAAAGTCTAATAATCCATTACAAGGATTTTAGTTCCTACACACATACTTTATCAACAAACATAAAACAGATAAAACTATTTTTGCACACATGAGGCTTAAAAATTTTCTGTTAGCAGCCTTATCAAGGACAATCAAACGTTTCTGAAAAACAGCGTATTTTCAATGACAAACAGTCCCAAAATGAAATTAAAAGTTGAAACTGTAGTAAATTGAATATAAAGGATTTACTTTGAATAATTCTGTTAAGGAATCCACACTGAGAGTAACTTATCTATGCGGTATTTAGAGTCCAATTTGTATTATACTCCATAACGTAGAAAAATTATGTTAATCCTTAGAACAACAGTAAAAAACTGATTATTTTTACTTTTAACTCCCTGAGGTCTAACACCTTAGATGCAATTTGAATATCATTGAACGGAGATCATTGGAATTGTGAGGAGTGTATACACATGCGGAGACAGTGCAGGATTGAGTACATGTTAGGTGCGTATATTCTAGCACAGAGGCTGTGTGAATTCCCACCAATCATAAGGACAAGCTTCCCATGACTGCAATACCCACAAATGCAGTAAAGGGAATGCAACATTTTGATTGGATCCAAAGGAATATTTACGAATCGAAGTTTATGAAATGAAATGGTTCCAAGAGTGTCACCACAGAGATGTCATTGTAGGGGCAAGCCCCTACACATCAATAGTAAACCAGATAGCAAACAAATGCTCAACAGGAACAGTGCAACAACAACGCAGCAGAAACAGAAAAAATATAATAAATTCAATTAATTACCAAAATCAAAATTAATATAAAACTCCTTTTTACATTATGTTTTCACATATACACTATTTTGGAAAAACCATGTCACCATATGAGACAGCCTTTTACAATAGTTTGCATTTACCTCAGATCTGTGTTTAACCATTCGATTTATTTAAAAAAACATTAGATTTAAGTAGCACAAAAAGGGCATATTATTGATAAATATAGTTTATACTTTTAAAACTCTAATGCCTATAAACCATAGATAGTAAGTTAATCAGTAACAAATATTATGTAAGTTTGTACAGAGGAGTCGATCCACAACATTCCTAATCGAGTTGTAGATAATACAAACGCTAGTCGCGTTTGTATATATATAACAATAATTCATACGTTGTGCACTGTAAAGTTATCACTATGGTACGTAGTATTGATTTTATTTATGTTAAGTTCCTTCAGATCTCAAATAGACACCACGAGTTACTTACATGTAATACTCAACACTATAACGTACACATTCAACACTATGATGTAACAGGGTCGATAGATAATACATATATATATATATCGTACCTTTTATATCATATAAATATGTTGCTTATTTCAAATGATAAAAATATTTTAATCTTTCAAATATTCCCGCCAGTTATATATTTATAGTATACATGTATAGGGATATGCTGTGGTCAACTGCTTTACCCATGTGTCACTGGTCAGTTTCGGTCTTTGTTGGATTTCCTGCCTAAGTTATACCTTGACAGATATTGCAACTGGTCAGACGTGGTATCGTCTAATTAATTTGACACAACTCTGACTTGACTTGGACGTATGTGATTATGTAAGTATGTGATGCATGCAATACTAACATCACAATTCCCAGTCCAACTAATCAATGTGTCTATACAGGTGTGGTATAGAGTATCAATGTGTCTATACGGGTGTGGTATAGAGTATCAATGTGTCTATACAGGTGTGGTATAGAGTATCAATGTGTCTATACGGGTGTGGTATAGAGTATCAATGTGTCTATACGGGTGTGGTATAGAGTATCAATGTGTCTATACGGGTGTGGTATAGAGTATCAATGTGTCTATACGGGTGTGGTATAGAGTATCAATGTGTCTATACGGGTGTGGTATAGAGTATCAATGTGTCTATACAGGTGTGGTATAGAGTATCAATGTGTCTATACAGGTGTGTGGTATAGAGTATCAATGTGTCTATACAGGTGTGGTATAGAGTATCAATGTGTCTATACAGGTGTGGTATAGAGTATCAATGTGTCTATACGGGTGTGGTATAGAGTATCAATGTGTCTATACGGGTGTGGTATAGAGTATCAATGTGTCTATACGGGTGTGGTATAGAGTATCAATGTGTCTATACAGGTGTGGTATAGAGTATCAATGTGTCTATAAGGTGTGATATAGAGTATCAATGTGTCTATACGGGTGTGGTATAGAGTATCAATGTGTCTATACGGGTGTGGTATAGAGTATCAATGTGTCTATACGGGTGTGGTATAGAGTATCAATGTGTCTATACGGGTGTGGTATAGAGTATCAATGTGTCTATACGGGTGTGGTATAGAGTATCAATGTGTCTATACGGGTGTGGTATAGAGTATCAATGTGTCTATACGGGTGTGGTATAGAGTATCAATGTGTCTATACGGGTGTGGTATATAGAGTATCAATGTGTCTATACGGGTGTGGTATAGAGTATCAATGTGTGTATCTATACGTGTTATGTGTGGTATAGAGTATCAATGTGTCTATACGGGTGTGGTATAGAGTATCAATGTGTCTATACGGGTGTGGTATAGAGTATCAATGTGTCTATACGGGTGTGGTATAGAGTATCAATGTGTCTATACGGGTGATGGTATAGAGTATCAATGTGTCTATACGGGTGTGGTATAGAGTATCAATGTGTCTATACGGGTGTGGTATAGAGTATCAATGTGTCTATACGGGTGTGGTATAGAGTATCAATGTGTCTATTGGGTGTGGTATAGAGTATCAATGTGTCTATACGGGTGTGGTATAGAGTATCAATGTGTCTATACGGGTGTGGTATAGAGTATCAATGTGTCTATACGGGTGTGGTATTAGAGTATCAATGTGTCTATACGGGTGTGGTATAGAGTATCAATGTGTCTATACGGGTGTGGTATAGAGTATCAATGTGTCTATACGGGTGTGGTATAGAGTATCAATGTGTCTATACGGGTGTGGTATAGTGTCTACGGTGTGGTATAGAGTATCAATGTGTCTATACGGGTGTGGTATAGAGTATCAATGTGTCTATACGGGTGTGGTATAGAGTATCAATGTGTCTATACAGGTGTGGTATAGAGTATCAATGTGTCTATACAGGTGTGGTATAGAGTATCAATGTGTCTATACGGGTGTGGTATAGAGTATCAATGTGTCTATACAGGTGTGGTATAGAGTATCAATATGTCTATACAGGTGTGGTATAGAGTATCAATGTGTCTATACGGGTGTGGTATAGAGTATCAATGTGTCTATACGGGTGTGGTATAGAGTATCAATGTGTCTATACGGGTGTGGTATAGAGTATCAATGTGTCTATACGGGTGTGGTATAGAGTATCAATGTGTCTATACGGGTGTGGTATAGAGTATCAATGTGTCTATACGGGTGTGGTATAGAGTATCAATGTGTCTATACGGGTGTGGTATAGAGTAGTATCAATGTGTCTATACGGGTGTGGTATAGAGTATCAATGTGTCTATACGGGTGTGGTATAGAGTATCAATGTGTCTATACGGGTGTGGTATAGAGTATCAATGTGTCTATACGGGTGTGGTATAGAGTATCAATGTGTCTATACGGGTGTGGTATAGAGTATCAATGTGTCTATACAGGTGTGGTATAGAGTATCAATGTGTCTATACAGGTGTGGTATAGAGTATCAATGTGTCTATACAGGTGTGGTATAGAGTATCAATGTGTCTATATGGGTATAGAGTATCAATGTGTCTATACGGGTGTGGTATAGAGTATCAATGTGTCTATACGGGTGTGGTATAGAGTATCAATATGTCTATACGGGTGTGGTATAGAGTATCAATGTGTCTATACGGGTGTGGTATAGAGTATCAATGTGTCTATACGGGTGTGGTATAGAGTATCAATGTGTCTATACGGGTGTGGTATAGAGTATCAATGTGTCTATACGGGTGTGGTATAGAGTATCAATGTGTCTATACGGGTGTGGTATAGAGTATCAATGTGTCTATACGGGTGTGGTATAGAGTATCAATGTGTCTATACAGGTGTGGTATAGAGTATCAATGTGTGTATACGGGTGTGGTATAGAGTATCAATGTGTCTATACGGGTGTGGTATAGAGTATCAATGTGTCTATACAGGTGTGGTATAGAGTATCAATGTGTCTATACGGGTGTGGTATAGAGTATCAATGTGTCTATACAGGTGTGGTATAGAGTATCAATGTGTCTATACGGGTGTGGTATAGAGTATCAATGTGTCTATACGGGTGTGGTATAGAGTATCAATGTGTCTATACGGGTGTGGTATAGAGTATCAATGTGTCTATACGGGTGTGGTATAGAGTATCAATGTGTCTATACGGGTGTGGTATAGAGTATCAATGTGTCTATACGGGTGTGGTATAGAGTATCAATGTGTCTATACGGGTGTGGTATAGAGTATCAATGTGTCTATACGGGTGTGGTATAGAGTATCAATGTGTCTATACAGGTGTGGTATAGAGTATCAATGTGTCTATACGGGTGTGGTATAGAGTATCAATGTGTCTATACGGGTGTGGTATAGAGTATCAATGTGTCTATACGGGTGTGGTATAGAGTATCAATGTGTCTATACGGGTGTGGGTATAGAGTATCAATGTGTCTATACAGGTGTGTATAGAGTATCAATGTGTCTATACGGTGTGGTATAGAGTATCAATGGGTGTGGTATAGAGTATCAATGTGTCTATACGGGTGTGGTATAGAGTATCAATGTGTCTATACAGGGTGTGGTATAGAGTATCAATGTGTCTATACGGGTGTGGTATAGAGTATCAATGTGTCTATAAGGGTGTGGTATAGAGTATCAATGTGTCTATACGGGTGTGGTATAGAGTATCAATGTGTCTATACGGGTGTGGTATAGAGTATCAATGTGTCTATACGGTGTGGTATAGAGTATCAATGTGTCTATACGGGTGTGGTATAGAGTATCAATGTGTCTATACGGGTGTGGTATAGAGTATCAATGTGTCTATACGGGTGTGGTATAGAGTATCAATGTGTGTCTATACGGGTGTGGTATAGAGTATCAATGTGTCTATACGGGTGTGGTATAGAGTATCAATGTGTCTATACGGGTGTGTCTATACGGGTGTGGTATAGAGTATCAATGTGTCTATACGGGTGTGGTATAGAGTATCAATGTGTCTATACGGGTGTGGTATAGAGTATCAATGTGTCTATACGGGTGTGGTATAGAGTATCAATGTGTCTATACGGGTGTGGTATAGAGTATCAATGTGTCTATACGGGTGTGGTATAGAGTATCAATGTGTCTATACGGGTGTGGTATAGAGTATCAATGTGTCTATACGGGTGTGGTATAGAGTATCAATGTGTCTATACGGGTGTGGTATAGAGTATCAATGTGTCTATACGGGTGTGGTATAG
This sequence comes from Argopecten irradians, assembly GCF_041381155.1. Lineage (NCBI taxonomy): Eukaryota > Metazoa > Mollusca > Bivalvia > Pectinida > Pectinidae > Argopecten > Argopecten irradians. Next base: position 934,083 of record NC_091146.1, on the reverse strand, counting down.
AGTATCAATGTGTCTATACGGGTGGATAGTATCATGTGTCTATACGGGTGTGGTATAGAGTATCAATGTGTCTATACGGGTGTGGTATAGAGTATCAATGTGTCTATACAGGTGTGGTATAGAGTATCAATGTGTCTATACGGGTGTGGTATAGAGTATCAATGTGTCTATACGGGTGTGGTATAGAGTATCAATGTGTCTATACGGGTGTGGTATAGAGTATCAATGTGTCTATACGGGTGTGGTATAGAGTATCAATGTGTCTATACAGGTGTGGTATAGAGTATCAATGTGTCTATACGGGTGTGGTATAGAGTATCAATGTGTCTATACGGGTGTGGTATAGAGTATCATACGGTGTGTCTATATCGGTCAAGTGTGGTATAGAGTATCAATGTGTCTATACGGGTGTGGTATAGAGTATCAATGTGTCTATACGGGTGTGTGGTATAGAGTATCAATGTGTCTATACGGGTGTGGTATAGAGTATCAATGTGTCTATACGGGTGTGGTATAGAGTATCAATGTGTCTATACGGGTGTGGTATAGAGTATCAATGTGTCTATACGGTTGGGTGTGGTATAGAGTATCAATGTGTCTATACGGGTGTGGTATAGAGTATCAATGTGTCTATACGGGTGTGGTATAGAGTATCAATGTGTCTATACGGGTGTGGTATAGAGTATCAATGTGTCTATACGGGTGTGGTATAGAGTATCAATGTGTCTATACGGGTGTGGTATAGAAGTATCAATGTGTCTATACGGGTGTGGTATAGAGTATCAATGTGTCTATACGGGTGTGGTATAGAGTATCAATGTGTCTATACGGGTGTGGTATAGAGTATCAATGTGTCTATACGGGTGTGGTATAGAGTATCAATGTGTCTATACGGGTGTGGTATAGAGTATACAATGTGTCTATACGGGTGTGGTATAGAGTATCAATGTGTCTATAACGGGTGTGGTATAGAGTATCAATGTGTCTATACGGGTGTGGTATAGAGTATCAATGTGTCTATACGGGTGTGGTATAGAGTATCAATGTGTCTATACGGGTGTGGTATAGAGTATCAATGTGTCTATACGGGTGTGGTATAGAGTATCAATGTGTCTATACGGGTGTGGTATAGAGTATCAATGTGTCTATACGGGTGTGGTATAGAGTATCAATGTGTCTATACGGGTGTGGTATAGAGTATCAATGTGTCTATACGGGTGTGGTATAGAGTATCAATGTGTCTATACGGGTGTGGTATAGAGTATCAATGTGTCTATACGGTGTGGTATAGAGTATCAATGTGTCTATACGGGTGTGGTATAGAGTATCAATGTGTCTATACGGGTGTGGTATAGAGTATCAATGTGTCTATACGGGTGTGGTATAGAGTATCAATGTGTCTATACGGGTGTGGTATAGAGTATCAATGTGTCTATACGGGTGTGGTATAGAGTATCAATGTGTCTATACGGGTGTGGTATAGAGTATCAATGTGTCTATACGGGTGTGGTATAGAGTATCAATGTGTCTATACGGGTGTGGTATAGAGTATCAATGTGTCTATACGGGTGTGGTATAGAGTATCAATGTGTCTATACGGGTGTGGTATAGAGTATCAATGTGTCTATACGGGTGTGGTATAGAGTATCAATGTGTCTATACGGGTGTGGTATAGAGTATCAATGTGTCTATACGGGTGTGGTATAGAGTATCAATGTGTCTATCGGGTGTGGTATAGAGTATCAATGTGTCTATACGGGTGTGGTATAGAGTATCAATGTGTCTATACGGGTGTGGTATAGAGTATCAATGTGTCTATACGGGTGTGGTATAGAGTATCAATGTGTCTATACGGGTGTGGTATAGAGTATCAATGTGTCTATACGGGTGTGGTATAGAGTATCAATGTGTCTATACGGGTGTGGTATAGAGTATCAATGTGTCTATACGGGTGTGGTATAGAGTATCAATGTGTCTATACGGGTGTGGTATAGAGTATCAATGTGTCTATACGGGTGTGGTATAGAGTATCAATGTGTCTATACGGGTGTGGTATAGAGTATCAATGTGTCTATACGGGTGTTAGTGGTATAGAGTATCAATGTGTCTATACGGGTGTGGTATAGAGTATCAATGTGTCTATACGGGTGTGGTATAGAGTATCAATTGTCTAACGGGTGTGGTATAGAGTATCAATATGTCATACGGGTGTGGTATAGAGTATCAATGTGTCTATACGGGTGTGGTATAGAGTATCAATGTGTCTATACGGGTGTGGTATAGAGTATCAATGTGTCTATACGGGTGTGGTATAGAGTATCAATGTGTCTATAGGGTGTGGTATAGGTATCATGGTCAATGTGTCTATACGGGTGTGGTATAGAGTATCAATTGTCTATACGGGTGTGGTATAGATTATCAATGTGTCTATACGGGTGTGATTTAGAGTATCAATGTGTCTATACGGGTGTGGTATAGAGTATCAATGTGTCTATACGGGTGTGATTTAGAGTATCAATGTGTCTATACGGGCGTGGTATAGAGTATCAATGTGTCTATACGGGTGTGGTATAGAGTATCAATATGTCTATACAGTTGTTGTATAGAGTATCAATGTGTCTATACGGGTGTGATTTAGAGTATCAATGTGTCTATACGGGTTTGGTATAAAAGTAGAAGTTCTGATAAGACGTGTATGTTATATATACATATAATTAACAGTATTCAATCCATGCAGATGTGCTTCGCTATACCCTATCTGTCAAAATGGCGCCATCAATAGCTCCATAAACACGAATTATGTATACGAACACGCGAGTATAATTAGCCATCCCCTAATTATATAAAGTTCCATGTCCACAGAGCATGTTACAAGGCTGAATAGCGGTAATCCTGTATATACCTCCAAGGCTTTTCACAGCGTTACTGTGGCCAGGGAACCACGACAATTGACCATATGTTGTAACTATTAATATTTCCTGTAAATATTTACGATGTATCTCCAATACAAAATGTCCACCAATTACACAATATAACATGTACATTGTAGCCGGTTTTAATTGTATATAATACATCGATTTATTTTATAATTTCAAAACTAATTGACAACCTGAGGTGATGTTACAATCAATAACTGTTATCATAAAGTATGTACAAAATTGAGTCTGGTGTAGAGGATATATTATCCTGTACCAGAAATATCGTATAAATAATACGGCCGCCGTCTAGCTTAGCTCTAGAGCGAATTTCTCTTATAATCTGTACTTAAATCATTAGTTACAATTTAATAAACAGGCAATCACTATACATGTACACTATTAGGAGTGAAATACTTTCTCTTACCCCGGACAAGGATGTTCGTAATTTTACCGGTGTGAGATATACATTATGTATCTATCTCCCCCTAGGGTAAAGACAGGTTACACGAGATCTTTGCTCGTGCTCACACAGGGTAAAAGAAAAATTTTTTTTTACCTCCTTTGGGATGAGACAGGAGATCTCAACCCTCGGGATTAGATTCTTAAGCTGCCATACACTCCACAAAGCCTCGTGTTTGACAATTTAAGAATCTTACCCCTCGGGTTGAGATTCCCCTGTCTCACCCCAAAGGGGGTGAAAGATTCTAGGACTCGGTACCATTTTACTGTAGATACCTTGTTGATGTTCCATCATACATTTGTTTTGTTTTGTCATGTAAAAACAGTTGTTCTATTTTTAATGCTTCTTGTAAACATATTCCGTCTTTGCATGTTACAGAATTACCTCCCTTGCGGAAAGGTATGCATCGTGACGTCAATATTTTGAGAGCTAAACTCACGTCGTTTTCCTTCCAATAGTATGACTATATAACGCTCGAAAACACACGACGTGACAATCAATAAATGTACCTATCCGCAGGGGCAAATAACTCTGTAATATACAAACATGGAATGATATATATAACGGTCGGTAGCGATCTTCACTGTCAATATTTGTATCCAGTATAATACAGTCGGTTACATATATTTCGAACATTTTATTACGTGCCATAAGGGAGGCTGAAGTTGGTTCCGAGTTCCGTTTAAGGATTTTGGTTTTTTTAAATAAAATTAAAAAAAATTCAATTTATGTAATTTGAACATATTACAAATGTTATCTGTTGTGTTTTGTGACGGAAAATTTGTGATAGAGTCAGTTTAAATACGTTTTCAAATAACTCCTATTTCCGTTTAAATAAAACGGAACTCGGAACTTCCGTTTAAGGAAATTTTCTATCATTTTAGATAAAAACAGGTAATGTGCTTTGGACATAATAGAAATGTTACCTGTTGTCTTTTTTCATAGATTACTAGTGACAAATCCACTTGAACTTAGTTTTCGATCGACTTCCAGTTCTGAGTTCCGTTTAAGTTTACTATACATTATATTGAACTGACAATACTTGGTCCTGTACATAAAGCCATTTAATTATTGACTAAGTGATTAATCAGTTCCGTTAATTATTTATATCGATTTCCCAGGACTTTTGTTTGTACTTTTGATTACTCAATCCATGAACACATACACAGACTCATTCACTTCGTGTTTAGATTATTGGTGTAACCTTTCGTAACCTTTCGTAACCTTTCGTATACGGAATGATTGCACGAGATATCTTTCCCTATAGGAGATTTCAGAAAAGATGGCGATGACGTCACACAAAGGTACATCCGGGCGCTCAAAGGTACAACTCCGTATATCTACACATAAACATAGCGGAAAAACAGCCGCTTGCGATGTTTGTTTACGTTTTATTGTAATACATAGTACGACAATCCGAGAACTATTGCGTTATTTTAATTATAAAAAGGGTAAATAAATATATTCAACAATAATATTTAGATATAAACATCAGGTATTTGTATTTTACTCCGTTTATACTCAATTTTCTACCGCCACGAGAAAAAAAACACGGTCGCCATTAGACCTACGTATAAACATTGACAGAAGTTACAAAATTGACAGAAACTTCAAATTAAATTCCAAGTTTCCCCAAATATTATACTGATATTTTAATAAGCAATTACTGTTTTTCTAAGTCTTACTTGGTAAAACAGCTTACGATGTGTGATTATGACCAAATTAAAATTTGCCTTCGTAGATACCCCAAGCGCACTGCAGCCATTACGTACAGTACTGCCGAGATCCCGAATTTCGTCATTTTTCATAGTCACAAAATTATGTATTCTGGTTAACTTTTTCGTCAGAAATATTGGAATTTAGTTTATAACATTCAAATGAGTCATTTTATAGATACTTTTTATCATGTTTTCAAACAAAACTTCGAGTATTTTAGGATTCTCGAGGCCGTGCGCAATACATGTATGTCCTGGTCGGCATTTATAGAAATTACGATCTACATTGTAGCTATATTCATAAATCTAAATGTAGTCTATCTAACATGTATTCAAATTATTTAAAAGTAATATCTCCTCAATTTGGGACTTCACATAACGGCACATGGAATACAAGTGATTAAAAAAATATAAAAATAAACTCATGAAATTGAACGATTTCACTATTTTATTTTTTGAGATATCGGCAGCCATAGGCCTACTGTACGTCTACGTACACATGCATGTATATCTTCATTTATGTGTAACGGTGGTTTATACCATTCATTTAAAATAATATATACATGGGAAATAACGAAATATATATATATATATTACAAGTACTTATTGAGATATGTGTTGGTAATTACGTATAAATATTATTAATTTCCCAACTATCGGCTGTTGCCCGAGGTGATCTACCAGCGAAGCCATGCACGAGCGGCCGTGGTCTGACCAGGTGGTTCACATTTCGTTATATTTATATTAAATAGTGTTATGGACAGATTTTTCGTGTATAACAGAAATATGATACATTGAAATCAATTATCTATTCATAACTTTTTCACAACATGGATTTCTACGTGTGAACAAAAAGCGGGTACGTGTGACGGCCCGGCACCGCTTCGCAAGCTGGCTTCAACACTAAATCTAAACAAATATATTTAGCAATAAACAATTGTAAATAGAAATGTCTGTAACCTCTGAAACAATAAGGAACTATTTTGAAATCAGAATTTGCAAGTATGAAAGTGTATGCTTTTGTCAACGTATCGATTGTGTAGCAGGGATGTACGTATCTGTTATTGTTTTTATTAGTCGCCATACCGTGTTTGTACCTTTGAGGACCCGGATGTAAACTTTCTGTGACGTCACGCCATCTTTTCTGAAATCTCCTATAGCAAATTAAATGACTCGTGTAGGATTGTACTACGCGTACCTTTCGTATTTCCACTTTATGGCCTCTCTCTGAGGACTAACTTCTGGCTAATTGATAAAGAGAGACGAACAGATGGAGGAATAAATAGACGGTAGTCTAAAAATACTAACGCAACTATATCTTACACCGAGCAGGAATACCTAGGGAGCAAATTAACACGCATGACTAATTACGTTCCCACGTCTTTACAAATCGGAACATACAGCTCATATATGTTTGATCACGTGTCTCCCGACCAACCTTGGTGTACCGTGATCATGTCCCTTGTTACGGTAGCTTGCGGCTAGGGCAGAATATAGACACATGTGGTCAGTGTTTACAAGTAGCAGCAGAGGCTGGTCACTATGTAGTATCTGTATAGTACCGCCTACTTCCTTATCGGCTTAATTACCAACCACCCGGTTTTTTAAGTAGGTCGTGCCCGGCCTTTAAAGTTGTATGGTCTATCACTTTCGCTCTTTTTGTCATAGTGAAAACTGTTTAAGTGTTATACACATTTTTCTTCGTCTGTCTGAGTTTTAAACTTTCGGTTTTTACCACTTTTTATAAAGTTGCAGTACTGAGAGTATTTTAATTATTAAAGTAAAAAATCTTTTTAACGTGTGCACGTTAAAAATAGGCTCGAAATATGCCGAATCATTCCGAATTCTTCCGAACATCGTCGCCAAAATCTCGAAGTAACTCGAGAGTTGTGAAACCAAGAAAAAATGTCAACAATTTTTCATAAACAAAACATGTGGTCGACCTCAGCAGACTAGATCTACAAAGAAAATAACGCATATTACAATATTTGAAACATACAATATTTTTTTTCGGCAATTATTTGCTCGAGAAGGAAAACGTAAACAAACACATGTGCGCTTACGCTAGTACCTGGCTCACCACGTGCAGGTCGTGTCGACGTCGACATGCACGTGACACGATTTGGAATTCCGACAAAACTCGAAGGTACTGATCAAATCCAGGAATATATGGTCCCTAGATTGCGGCTCTCTTATAGGCCGACATTTGCCTTTGGGGAGCTAAATCATCAACTTACATGTCCATGTTCAAATATCAAATGTTTAAGCGACATATCGTTACAGTGAAATTAGCAGGAAATACAACTTTAAATTAAGCTCATGCTCATCTGTCGGTACAGCGGCGAGTCGCGAGTCCAAGAATAAATTACAATACACGTGACCCGTTTTGTACAGATGTTAAATGTCAGCCAATACTAACAAAACAGCTAATATTGTCCGCCTTCAGTCAATAGTTCTTTATTGTGAAAAGTTTGATAACAGCGCTCAATGCCAGTGACAAATGTGGAGGGAGTCACTAGAAGAGATGTTTAAACAGTGTCCATTACAAGTACTTAATGGCTTTCAATCTCTAGTTTACGGAATATAATGGACCGATGCTTTAAATGTCCCGATGTTTTTATCACACATACCGAGTGTTCACTGTCCTCCGAAACAGACATCTCTATTGTCGGCTAACCAATATCGATTGATGTGTCACGCCCGTAACATTGTCACCATGATCTGTCTGTAATCACTGACCATTGATGTGTCACACTCGTAACACTGTCACCATGATCTGTCTGTAATCACTGACCATTGATGTGTCACACTCGTAACACTGTCACCATGATCTGTCTGTAATCACTGACCATTGATGTGTCACACTCGTAACACTGTCACCATGATCTGTCTGTAATCACTGACCATTGATGTGTCACACTCGTAACACTGTCACCATGATCTGTCTGTAATCACTGACCATTGATGTGTCACACTCGTAACACTGTCACCATGATCTGTCTGTAATCACTGACCATTGATGTGTCACACTCGTAACATTGTCACCACCATGATCTGTCTGTAATCACTGACCATTGATGTGTCACACTCGTAACATTGTCACCATGATCTGTCTGTAATCACTGACCATTGATGTGTCACACTCGTAACACTGTCACCATGATCTGTCTGTAATCACTGACCATTGATGTGTCACACTCGTAACACTGTCACCATGATCTGTCTGTAATCACTGACCATTGATGTGACACACTCGATACACTGTCACCATGATCTGTCTGTAATCACTGACCATTGACGTGTCACACTCGTTACACTGTCACCATGATCTGTCGGTAATCACTGACCATTGATGTGTCACACTCGTAACACTGTCACCATGATCTGTCGGTAATCACTGACCATTGATGTGTCACACTCGTAACATTGTCACCATGATATGTCTGTAATCACTGACCATTGATGTGTCACACTCGTAACATTGTCACCATGATCTGTCTGTAATCACTGACTATTGATGTGTCACACTCGTAACATTGTCACCATGATCTGTCTGTAATCACTGACCATTGATGTGTCACACTCGTAACACTATCACCATGATCCGTCTGTAATCACTGACCATTGATGTGTCACACTCGTAACACTATCACCATGATCTGTCTGTAATCACTGACCATTGATGTGTCACACTCGTAACATTGTCACCATGATCTGTCTGTAATCACTGACCATTGATGTGTCACACTCGTAACACTATCACCATGATCTGTCTGTAATCACTGACCATTGATGTGTCACACTCGTAACACTGTCATCATGATCTGTCTGTAATCACTGACCATTGATGTGTCACACCCGTAACACTGTCACCATGATCTGTCTGTAATCACTGACCATTGATATGTCACACTCGTAACACTATCACCATGATCTGTCTGTAATCACTGACCATTGATGTGTCACACTCGTAACACTGTCACCATGATGTGTCTGTAATCACTGACCATTGATGTGTCACACTCGTAACACTGTCACCATGATGTGTCTGTAATCACTGACCATTGATGTGTCACACTCGTAACACTGTCACCATGATATGTCTGTAATCACTGAATTTCCCTATAACCTTCGGCTTCGATAAACAGTTCATCAGGTTGAACCCAACATCTCGGGGATAACTTCTGACTGTTGACTGATATGGAAAGAAACAACTGCATTATTACAACCTGGTACTCACTCGACTGATGTCATAGCCGATCGTCAGCCTTATTTACATTAAAGAGTGACTACCACTTTATACTGAACATTAAAGAGTGACTACCACTTTATACTGAACATTAAACAGTGACTACCACTTTATACTGAACATTAAACAGTGACTACCACTTTATACTGAACATTAAACGGTGACTACCACTTTATACTGAACATTAAACAGTGACTACCACTTTATACTGAACATTAAACGGTGACTACCACTTTATACTGAACATTAAACAGTGACTACCACTTTATACTGAACATTAAACGGTGACTACCACTTTATACTGAACATTAAACGGTGACTACCACTTTATACTGAACATTAAACAGTGACTACCACTTTATACTGAACATTAAACAGTGACTACCACTTTATACTGAACATTAAACGGTGACTACCACCACTTTATACTGAACATTAAACAGTGACTACCACTTTATACTGAACATTAAACAGTGACTACCACTTTATACTGAACAGTCAACAGTGACTACCACTTGATACTGAACATTAAACAGTGACTACCACTTTATACTGAACATTAAACAGTGACTACCACTTTATACTGAACATTAAACAGTGACTACCACTTTATACTGAACATTAAACAGTGACTACCACTTTATACTGAACATTAAACAGTGACTACCACTTTATACTGAACATTAAACAGTGACTACCACTTTATACTGAACATTAAACAGTGACTACCACTTTATACTGAACATTAACAGTGACTACCACTTTATACTGAACATTAAACAGTGACTACCACTTTATATCGAACATTAAACAGTGACTACCACTTTATACTGAACATTAAACAATGACTACCACTTTATACTGAACATTAAACAATGACTACCACTTTATACTGAACATTAAACATTGACTACCACTTTATACTGAACATTAAACAGTGACTACCACTTTATAATGAACATTAAACAGTGACTACCACTTTATACTGAACATTAAACGGTGACTACCACTTTATACTGAACATTAAACAGTGACTACCACTTTATACTGAACATTAAACAGTGACTACCACTTTATACTGAACATTAAACGGTGACCACCACCACTTTATACTGAACATTAAACAGTGACTACCACTTTATACTGAACATTAAACAGTGACTACCACTTTATACTGAACATTAAACAGTGACTACCACTTTATACTGAACATTAAACAGTGACTACCACTTTATACTGAACATTAAACAGTGACTACCACTTTATATCGAACATTAAACAGTGACTACCACTTTATACTGAACATTAAACAGTGACTACCACTTTATACTGAACATTAAACATTGACTACCACTTTATACTGAACATTAAACAATGACTACCACTTTATACTGAACATTAAACATTGACTACCACTTTATACTGAACATTAAACAGTGACTACCACTTTATACTGAACATTAAACAGTGACTACCACTTTATACTGAACATTAAACAGTGACTACCACTTTATACTGAACATTAAACAATGACTACCACTTTATACTGAACATTAAACGGTGACTACCACTTTATACTGAACATTAAACAGTGACTACCACTTTATAATGAACAGTAAACAGTGACTACCACTTTATACTGAACATTAAACAGTGACTACCACTTTATACTGAACAGTTAAACAGTGACTACCACTTTATACTGAACATTAAACAGTGACTACCACTTTATACTGAACACTAAACAGTGACTACCACTTTATATCGAACATTAAACGGTGACTTACCACTTTATACTGAACATTAAACAGTGACTACCACTTTATACTGAACATTAAACAGTGACTACCACTTTATACTGAACATTAAACAGTGACTACCACTTTATACTGAACATTAAACAGTGACTACCACTTTATACTGAACATTAAACAGTGACTACCACTTTATACTGAACATTAAATAGTGACTACCACTTTATACTGAGCATTAAACATTGACTACCACTTTATACTGAACATTAAACATTGACTACCACTTGATACTGAACATTAAACATTGACTACCACTTTATACTGAACATTAAACAGTGACTACCACTTTATACTGAACATTAAACAGTGACTACCACTTTATACTGAACATTAAATAGTGACTACCACTTTATACTGAGCATTAAACATTGACTACCACTTTATACTGAACATTAAACATTGACTACCACTTGATACTGAACATTAAACATTGACTACCACTTGATACTGAACATTAAACATTGACTACCACTTTATACTGAACATTAAACAGTGACTACCACTTTATAATGAACATTAAACAGTGACTACCAATTTATACTGAACATTAAACATTGACTACCACTTGATACTGAACATTAAACATTGACTACCACTTTATACTGAACATTAAACAGTGACTACCACTTTATACTGAACATTAAACATTGACTACCACTTTATACTGAACATTAAACATTGACTACCACTTTATACTGAACATTAAACAGTGAATACCACTTTATATCGAACATTAAATGGTGACTACCACTTTATACTGAACATTGAACAGTGACTACCACTTTATACTGAACATTGAACAGTGACTACCACTTTATACTGAACATTAAACAGTGACTACCACTTTATACTGAACATTAAACAGTGACTACCACTTTATACTGAACATTAAACAGTGACTTCCACTTTATACTGAATATTGAACAGTAACTGCCACTTTATACTGAACATTAAACAGTGACTACCACTTTATACTGAACATTAAACAGTGACTTCCACTTTATACTGAACATTGAACAGTGACTGCAACTTTTATTTTATACTTATACTGAACAAGTCATAAGTGTGTGGACTTACTGCTATAAGACAACTCCTCCATCTACAGAGACATATGTGTGTAACAGGAGAGGAGAAAATGTAGCGGCCAGACCGGGATTCGAACCCGGAAACCTCCGAACACTAGCCGAGTGCTCTACCGACTGAGGTACCTAGTCACTGATGTTCGACCCAGTCCAATCCCGCTACACTGGGGATCCTTTCTCGAAGTCTTCGCCCTCGAAGACATACGAGACCCTTTCAAACACCACCACTGTGGTTATTTAGATGGGCACCAATTTTGTAACAGGAGATCGAAGAGAAAATGTAGCGGCCAGACCGGGATTCAAACCCAGGACCCTCCGAACACTAGCCAAGTGCTCTAGCGACTGAGCTTCCAGGTCACTGATGACCAATCCCGCTACAAGTGTGTGGACTTACTGCTATAAGACAACTCCTCCAGCTGCAGAGACATAAGTTTACGGACTAACTGCTATAAGACAACTCCTCCAGCTACAGAGACATAAGTTTACGGACTAACTGCTATAAGACAACTCCTCCATCTACAGAGATTTAAGTTTACGGACTTACTGCTATAAGACAGCTCCTCCAGCTACAAGCAGCCCCAGAACAGCCGATAAGGGAGACGACTAGTCCTGCCAGACCGACGGCGATGAACAGGTTCGATAACGTCACTAACATGTCCTCTATGGTGGCGCCATCCTGCTGTGTGTTTAGATCTCTGAGGAGATCCACTAACGGTCCATTAATGAAGTCACCCTTAACCTTCACGGCCATACCAGCCGCTACCATGGCGAAGCCGAGCAGCTGAAAGTACAGGATATTAAAATGAAAAACATGACCATAACAAAGCTAGAAAATGACAACCCTAACCATACCAAAGCTACATCAAGAGGTCTAGATGGTCTGTATCCCTTACCTGGTTTGTAATGCCAAGATAAGATCTCCGAAAATGGAATCACTGTTTCTATTCGAAAGGTTTCTCAAAAATTAACTGTATTCCTCCTATTGGGCACTACTCTTTCTGCTCCAGGGGATCAGAGCCAAGACAATACAAAATATGTTCCCCATCCCTCAAGGATGTTTCTGACCAAATTTAGTTACAATCCACACATGAATCTATGACTAGTATCGATTTAAAAGATTTACCTGTCTCTCCAATTGGGCCCCGCACCTCCTGGCCCCAGGGGGTCAGAGTCAAAATGTACACAATATCCGTTCCCCTTTCCCCAAGAATGTTTCTGGCCAAATTTGGTTACAGTCCATGCAGAACTCTATGAGTAGGGGTGATTTCAAGGATTTACCACTATTTTTCACTATTTTTCCTATTGGGCCTAACCCCTTCTACTCCTTGGGATTCAGGGCCAAAAATTATACAAATTCATTTCCCCTTCCCTATATAATGTTTCTGGCTAAATTTGGTTGTTTTTTTTTTTATCAAAATGTAGAATTTAGTTATGTGGGCACATATTTTTTTTTCTTAATTTTGGTTATTTTCCCACTATTGGCTTTCTTTGTAATGAACATGAACAAAATAAAGGTTATTATATTGTGTTTTGGATTTGTTTAATGGCCATCATTTTTCACAATAATGGCGTTTTTATGACAAATCACACCACTGTCCACCTGGACCGTTAAGATCAGTTATAATCCAATTAAAACCCATGAATTTCAGGTACATTTCATTAAAAAACAATTAATCCAGCTTAAAACATTATTACTTTTAATGTTTGGCCACTGTTTCATGTCCAGTAGAAAAATAATGGCCATTACATTAAAAACAAATTATGTGCTTTGTAATGGGAATCTTACAATCCTGAAATTTGTTAATAGGGAAAGTAATTGGTATGGCCATTACTTGAGGGGGCGATAAAGGTGTACAAAAGTCATGGCAAAATAAGTAATGGCTTTTTCATGGGTTTACTAATGGACAACAGTCGTGTATATCACCTGTCATATTCGCGGGCTCGCACGAGGAGTCAGATGTTTCGAATAATTGGTAAATCGTATACGTAACAATGGTCAGTTCTTGATCGCAAAGGAAAAAAGTGAGGAATATATATATATATGTGGTACGTATGTACTTCGCTAATACTGGATGACCAATCGCTCGAGACTGGTTTTCTATTCTTTGTCTAGGAATCTATCATTTTAATTTGATGATAACATACTGACTAGCAATCGAATAAATTGACAACAAAGTAATCAGTTTCTTTGATTTAATGACCATGAAAACAAACATACACTTAGATTTAGAAATTTCCAGATATTTGCGTCTTCTTTGTAATTTGCAAATTCTAAACAACAATAAATAAACAGAAACTCGTAAACTTGAAATATTGACCCCGCGAATTTAATACAGAACGTAAAACGGAGTATATATTCTGCTTGTCACGTGCAGAAGTCACGTTTCTCAGAATGGTGAAATGACGATTACAGCACGAGGAAATAACGTGATGATACAGGCCGGTATAGTATCCTAACGGGACTATCTCCTATCGATAGGAGAGTCCCGACACTGTGTAATAGTATAACGTTAGTGTAAAAGTATTGTCAGCTTAATCACCTAAGTAACTATACGTAAAGCTGGTACTGTGTAATAGTATGACGTTAGTGTAAAAGTATTGTAAGCTTAATCACCTAAGTGACTATAAGTAAAACTTGTACTGTGTATAGTATAACTTTAGGGTAAATGTATTGTCAGCTTAATCACCCAAGTAACTAGTATAACGTTAGTGTAAATGTATTGTCAGCTTAATCACCCAAGTAACTATACGTAAAGCTTGTACTGTGTAATAGTATAACGTTAGTGTAAATGTATTGTCACCTTAATCACCTAAGTAACTATACGTAAAACTTGTACCGTGTAATAGTATAACGTTAGTGTAAAAGTATTGTAAGCTTAATCACCTAAGTGACTATACGTAAAACTTGTACTGTGTATAGTATAACGTTAGTGTAAAAGTATTGTCAGCTTAATCACCCAAGTAACTATACGTAAAACTTGCACTGTGTAATAGTATAACGTTATTGTAAAAAGTATTGTAAGCTTAATCACTCCTAAGTAACTATTTGTAAACTTGGTACTGTGTAATAGTGTATCGTTATTGTAAAAGTATTGTAAGCTTAATCTCCTAAGTAATGCTATGTTTGGTAGAACTAGGTTCTCTGTGTGATCACGGTGAAATATATATATACCATAGAATGTTTGGTAGAACAGGTTCTCTGTGTGATCATGGTGAACTATATATACCATAGAATGTTTGGTTAGAACAGGTTCTCTGTGTGATCGTGGTGAACTATATATACCCTAGAATGTTTGGTAGAATAGGTTCTCTGTGTGATCGTGGTGAACTATATATACCCTAGAATGTTTGGTAGAATAGGTTCTCTGTGTGATCGTGGTGAACTATATATACCCTAGAATGTTTGGTAGAACAGGTTCTCTGTGTGATCGTGGTGAACTATATATACCCTAGAATGTTTGGTACAATAGGTTCTTTGTGTGATCGTGGTGAACTATATATACCCTAGAATGTTTGGTAGAATAGGTTCTCTGTGTGATCATGGTGAACTATATATACCCTAGAATGTTTGGTAGAATAGGTTCTCTGTGTGATCATGGTGAAACTATATATACCCTAGAATGTTTGGTAGACTAGGTACTTTGTGTGATCGTGGTGAACTATATATACCCTAGAATGTTTGGTAGAATAGGTTCTCTGTGTGATCGTGGTGAACTATATATACCCTAGAATGTTTGGTAGAATAGGTTCTCTGTGTGATCGTGGTGAACTATATATACCCTAGAATGTTTGGTAGAATAGGTTCTCTGTGTGATCGTGGTGAACTATATATACCCTAGAATGTTTGGTAGAATAGGTTCTCTGTGTGATCGTGGTGAACTATATATACCCTAGAATGTTTGGTAGAATAGGTTCTCATGTGTGATCGTGGTGAATTATATATACCCTAGAATGTATGGTAGAATAGGTTCTCTGTGTGATCATGGTGAACTATATATACCCTAGAATGTTTGGTAGAATAGGTTCTCTGTGTGATCGTGGTGAACTATATATACCCTAGAATGTTTGGTAGAATAGGTTCTCTGTGTGATCATGGTGAACTATATATACCCTAGAATGTTTGGTAGAATAGGTTCTCTGTGTGATCATGGTGAACTATATATACCCTAGAATGTTTGGTAGAATAGGTTCTCTGTGTGATCGTGGTGAACTATATATATACCCTAGAATGTATGGTAGAATAGGTTCTCTGTGTGATCATGGTGAACTATATATACCCTAGAATGTTTGGTACCATAAGTTTCTCTGTGTGATCATGGTGAACTATATATACCCTAGAATGTTTGGTAGAATAGGTTTCTCTGTGTGATCGTGGTGAAACTATATATACCCTAGAATGTTTTGGTAGAATAGGTTCTCTGTGTGTTATCGTGGTGAACTATATATACCCTAGAATGTTTGGTAGAATAGGTTCTCTGTGTGATCGTGGTGAACTATATATACCCTAGAATGTTTGGTAGAATAGGTTCTCTGTGTGATCGTGGTGAACTATATATACCCTAGAATGTTTGGTAGAATAGGTTCTCTGTGTGATCGTGGTGAACTATATATACCCTAGAATGTTTGGTAGAATAGGTTCTCTGTGTGATCATGGTTCCTCTGTGTGATCGTGGTGAACTATATATACCCTAGAATGTTTGGTAGAATAGGTTCTCTGTGTGATCGTGGTGAACTATATATACCCTAGAATGTTTGGTAGAATAGTTCTCGGTTCTCTGTGTGATCATGGTGAACTATATATATACCCTAGAATGTTTGGTAGAATAGGTTCTCTGTGTGATCATGGTGTTGACTATATATACCCTAGAATGTTTGGTAGAATAGGTTTCTCTGTGTGATCGTGGTGAACTATAATATACCCTAGAATGTTTGGTAGAATAGGTTCTCTGTGTGATCGTGGTGAACTATATATACCCTAGAATGTTTGGTAGAATAGGTTCTCTGTGTGATCGTGGTGAACTATATATACCCTAGAATGTTTGGTAGAATAGGTTCTCTGTGTGATCGTGGTGAACTATATATACCCTAGAATGTTTGGTAGAATAGGTTCTCTGTGTGATCGTGGTGAACTATATATACCCTAGAATGTATGGTAGGTAATAGGTTTCTCTGTGTGACTTATATATTACCGAGAATCTTTGGTGAAACTATATATACCCTAGAATGTGTATGGTTTAGAAAGGCAGGTTCTCTGTGTGATCGTGGGTGAACTATATATACCCCTAGAATGTATGGTAGAATAGGTTCTCTGTGTGATCGTGGTGAACTATATATACCCTAGAATGTTTGGTAGAATAGGTTCTCTGTGTGATCGTGGTGAACTATATATACCCTAGAATGTTTGGTAGAATAGGTTCTCTGTGTGATCGTGGTGAACTATATATACCCTAGAATGTTTGGTAGAATAGGTTCTCTGTGTGATCGTGGTGAAACTATATATACCCTAGAATGTTTGGTAGAATTAGGTTTCTCTGTGTGGTCAGGTGAACTAATATTTACCCTAGTGTTTGGTAGAATAGGTTCTCTGTGTGATCATGGTGAACTATATATACCCTAGAATGTTTGGTTAGAATAGGTTCTCTGTGTGATCGTGGTGAAACTATATATAACCCTAGAATGTTTGGTAGAATAGGTTCTCTGTGTGATCATGGTGAACTATATATATACCCTAGAATGTTTGGTAGAATAGGTTCTCTGTGTGATCAATCGGTGAACTATAATAAACCCTAGAATGTTTGGTAGAATAGGTTTCTCTGTGTGATCGTGGTGAACTATATATAACCCTAGAATGTTTGGTAGAATAGGTTCTCTGTGTGATCAGGGTGAACTATATTATACCCCCTGTGTTTGGTACAATAAGGTTCTCTTTGTGTGATCATGGTGAACTATATATACCCTAGAATGTTTAGGTAGAATAGGTTCTCTGTGTGATCGTGGTGAAAACTATATATACCCTAGAATATTTGGTAGAATAGGTTCTCTGTGATCGTGTGATCCCTAGTTGGTGTGAACTTTATATACCCTAGAATGTTTGGTAGAATAGGTTCTCTGTGTGATCATGGTGAACTATATATACCCTAGAATGTTTGGTAGAATAGGTTCTCTGTGTGATCGTGATCATATACCCTAGGTGAACTATATATACCCTAGAATTAACCCAAGTTTGGTAGAATAGTTATCTCTGTGTGATCGTGGTGAACTATATATACCCTAGAATGTTTGGTAGAATAGGTTCTCTGTGTGATCGTGGTGAACTATATATACCCTAGAATGTTTGGTAGAATAGGTTCTCTGTGTGATCGTGGTGAACTATATATACCCTAGAATGTTTTGGTAGAATAGGTTCTCTGTGTGATCGTGGTGAACTATAATATACCCACTAGAATGTTTGGTAGAATAGTGTTCTATATACCCGTGTGGATCGTGGTGGTAGAACTCTATATTATACCCTAGAATGTTTGGTTTAGAATAGGTTCTCTGTGTGTGATCGTGGTGAAATAGTTCTCTGTGTGATAACTATATTTACCCTAGAATGTTTGGTAGAATAGGTTCTCTGTGTGATCGTGGTGAATGAACTATATATACCCTAGAATGTTTGGTTATATATCGTGAATGATAGGTTCTTTGTGTGTCGTGGTGAACTGTATATATACCCTAGAATGTTTGGTAGGAATAGGTTCTTTGTGAACTCATATATACCCTAGAATGTTTGGTCGTGGATTCGTGAAACTATATATACCCTAGAATGTTTGGTAGAATAGGTTTCTCTGTGTCAGTCGTGGGTGAACTACTATATTACCCTAGAATGTTTGGTTAGAATAGGTTCTCTGTTGTGTTCCATCCGTAGGTTCTCTATAACTATATATACCCTAGAATGTTTTGGTAGAAATAGGTTCTCTGTGTGGAGATCGTGGTGAACTATATATACCCTAGAATGTTTGGTAGAATAGGTTCTCTGTGTGATCGTGGGTGAACTATATATACCCTAGAATGTTTGGTAGAATAGGTTCTCTGTGTTGATCGTGGTGAACTATATTTTATACCCTAGAATGTTTGGTAGACAATAGGTTTCTCTGTTATGATCGTGGTGAACTATATATACCCTAGAATGTTTATGGTAAGAATATGCTCTTTGTGTGATCGTGGTGAACTATATATTACCCTAGAATGTTTGGTAGAATAGGTTCTCTAGTGTGATCGTGGTGAACTCTAAATACCCTAGAATGTTTGGTTAGAATAGGTTCTCTGTGTGATCATGGTGAACTCTATATACCCTAGAATGTTATGGTAGAATATTGGTCTTCTGTGTGATCTTTTAATCATGTGTGAATGCAATTATACCCGTGTATTTAACAGTAAACGTACATATTCATTCCGACTAGTAATGTTTGTAGAATCCGAAAATTTCAGACAATGAACCAGAATGTGTATGTCTCTAAGTAATGTGAATTGATTGCCTCCCTAGAATGTTTACGTAGAATTGGCTCCAGCTGACAGGATTCGTTATTGAACCAGAACATAGTCTATCACACTGACCTAAAATCCTTGAACCACAACTCTAAATGATCGTCCTCACTGACGCTAATATCATTGAGAATGAACATATAATATGCACTTTGATCCTGATCATAATGGATCAATGAAACCAGATGTTTAAATGTCATCATTTATCACTAAATATCATAGATCCACATCGTAAATATGTCATCTACCAGATGACTAACATTATTGACACCCACAACGAGTACTTTGTGTCACCACTTAACGGGGTATCGGGGAACAACATAAATTCCACACTTGAACCTAACGTCAATGAAATAGTACTATAAATCTACCACTGACCTAATATCAATGAAGAACATAAATATCACCACTGACCTAATATCAATGAACCAGAACATAAATATCACCACTGACCTAATATCAATGACCAAGAACATAAATATCACCAACTGGACCTAATAACATTGATTCGTACATGAATGTCACCATAATATATTCAAATGAACCAGAACCATAAATATCACCAGACTGACCTAAAATCAATGAACCAGAAACATAAATATCACCACTGACCTAATATCAATGAACCAGAACATAATATCACCACTGACCTAATAGCAATGAACCAGAACATAAATATCACACACTGACCTAATATCAATGAACCAGAGACATAAATATGCACATCATCACTGACCTAATATCAATGAACCAGAACATAAATATAGCACCACTGACCTAATATCAATGAACCAGAAACATAAATATCACCCACTGACCTAATATCAATGAACCAGAACATAAAGATATCACCACTGACCTAATATCATTGAACCAGAACATAAATATCACCACTGACCTAATATCAATGAACCAGAACATAAATATCACCACTGACCTAATATCAATGAACCAGAACATAAATATCACCACTGACCTAATATCAATGAACCAGAACATAAATATCACCACTGACCTAATATCAATGAACCAGAACATAAATATCACCACTGACCTAATATCAATGAACCAGAACATAAATATCACCACTGACCTAATATCAATGAACCAGAACATAAATATCACCACTGACCTAATATCAATGAACCAGAACATAAATATCACCTCTGACCTAATATCATTTAACCACAATGTCAGGCGATGATAAACTGGCTATCGCATTTCTGTGCTGGTTGTTCATCAATATAATAAAATCATATATATCGATATATACAGCACATCTATATCCCCACACAGGGGGATTAACAAGTAAACTAATCCAGAATATATAGAGGAAATAATCATTTTAAAAGCAACATATTCTCAGAAAAAGATTTTTGATATTCCCAACAAACCATACAAACTTCCAGGAACAAATCCCCTGGTGTAGAAACTTAATCCAGGAAATGACGAACACTTGTTATGTTTCCTCACGTGTATTACCTAATCATCAATATTGAAAAAATACAGTTTTCTAACAAGTCCCCAACATGCTGTTGTGACCGCCACTGTTTGTGTGAGGTATCTAGGACAGTTCTACATCCGTGATTTAATGTGTTTTATCACATGTTCTGTCTAGATCTGCTACACAGAGGAGCCGCCTATATGACCTGTCTGTATATTTGTATCACATGTTCTGTCTAGATATGCTACACAGAGGAGCCGCCTGTATGACCTGTCTGTATATTTGTATCACATGTTCTGTCTAGATCTGCTACACAGAGGAGCCGCCTGTATGACCTGTCTGTATATTTGTATCACATGTTCTGTCTAGATCTGCTACACAGAGGAGCCGCCTGTATGACCTGTCTGTATATTTGTATCACATGTTCTGTCTAGATCTGCTACACAGAGGAGTCGCCTGTATGACCTGTCTGTATATTTGTATCACATGTTCTGTCTAGATATGCTACACAGAGGAGCCGCCTGTATGACTTTTCTGTATATTTGTATCACATGTTCTGTCTAGATATGCTACACAGAGGAGTCGCCTGTATGACCTGTCTGTATATTTGTATCACATGTTCTGTCTAGATCTGCTACACAGAGGAGCCGCCTGTATGACCTTGTATTTGTATGTATATTTTGTATGACCTGTTGTATCACATGTTCTGTCTAGATCTGCTACACAGAGGAGCCGCCTGTATGACCTGTCTGTATATTTGTATCACATGTTCTGTCTAGATCTGCTACACAGAGGAGCCGCCTGTATGACATGTCTGTATATTTGTATCACATGTTCTGTCTAGATCTGCTACACAGAGGAGCCGCCTGTATGACCTGTCTGTATATTTGTATTATCACATGTTCTGTCTAGATGTGCTACACAGAGGAGCCGCCTGTATGACCTGTCTGTATATTTGTATCACATGTTCTGTCTAGATCTGCTACACAGAGGAGCCGCCTGTATGACCTGTCTGTATATTTTGTATCACATGTTCTGTCTAGATCTGCTACACTGAGAGGAGCCGCCTCTGTATGACTTGTCTGTATATTTGTATCACATGTTCTGTCTAGATATGCTACACAGAGGAGCCGCCTGTATGACCTGTCTGTATATTTGTATCACATGTTCTGTCTAGATCTGCTACACAGAGGAGCCGCCTGTATGACCTGTCTGTATATTTGTATCACATGTTCTGTCTAGATCTGCTACACAGAGGAGCCGCCTGTATGACCTGTCTGTATATTTGTATCACATGTTCTGTCTAGATCTGCTACACAGAGGAGCCGCCTGTATGACCTGTCTGTATATTTGTATCACATGTTCTGTCTAGATCTGCTACACAGAGGAGCCGCCTGTATGACCTGTCTGTATATTTGTATCACATGTTCTGTCTAGATCTGCTACACTGAGGAGCCGCCTGTATAAACTTTCTGTATATTTGTATCACCTGATCTGTCTAGATCTGCTACACAGAGGAGCCGCGTGTATGACCTGTCTGTATATTTGTATCACATGTTCTGTCTAGATCTGCTACACAGAGGAGCCGCCTGTATGACCTGTCTGTATATTTGTATCACATGTTCTGTCTAGATCTGCTACACAGAGGAGCCGCCTGTATGACCTGTCTGTATATTTGTATCACATGTTCTGTCTAGATCTGCTACACAGAGGAGCCGCCTGTATGACGTTTCTGTATATTTGTATCACATGTTCTGTCTAGATCTGCTACACAGAGGAGTCGCCTGTATGACCTGTCTGTATATTTGTATCACATGTTCTGTCTAGATCTGCTACACAGAGGAGCCGCCTGTATGACCTGTCTGTATATTTGTATCACATGTTCTGTCTAGATCTGCTACACAGAGGAGCCGCCTGTATGACCTGTCTGTATATTTGTATCACATGTTCTGTCTAGATCTGCTACACAGAGGAGCCGCCTGTATGACCTGTCTGTATATTTGTATCATTCTATTCTGACCATTGACCTGTACGATTGTATCTACCATGATTGTTAACACCTTTAAACAGTGGCACGTTCTGTTCTCTTGATTGTCTGATTCTGACACAGAGGACCTTTGAAAATTTTTTATTCAAAGTCTATGACCATTCTGACGAACGTTAAAAATACCAAAACCTTGACTTGTTATAATGTGTCTAAGATTACTCACTCTGACGAACGTTAACATACCAAACCTTGACTTTTATAAAGTCTATGACAAATTCATGACGAACGTTAACATACCAAAAAAAGTCTATGACCATTCTGACGAACGTTAACATACCAAACCTTGACTTGTTATAAAGTCTATGACCATTCTGACGAACGTTAACATACCAGACCTTGACTTGTTATAAAGTCTATGACCATTCTGACGAACGTTAACATACCAAACCTTGACTTGTTATAAAGTCTATGACCATTCTGACGAACGTTAACATACCAGACCTTGACTTGTTATAAAGTCTATGACCATTCTGACGAACGTTAACATACCAGACCTTGACTTGTTATAAAGTCTATGACCATTCTGACGAACGTTAACATACCAGACCTTGACTTGTTATAAAGTCTATGACCATTCTGACGAACGTTAACATACCAGACCTTGACTTGTTATATAAGTCTATGACCATTCTGACGAACGTTAACATACCAGAACCTTGACTTGTTATAAAGTCTATGACCATTCTGACGAACGTTAACATACCAGACCTTGACTTGTTATAAAGTCTATGACCATTCTGACTGAACGTTAACATACCAAACCTTGACTTGTTATAAAGTCTATGACCATTCTGACGAACGTTAACATACCAAACCTTGACTTGTTATAAAGTCTATGACCATTCTGACGAACGTTAACATACCAGACCTTGACTTGTTATAAAGTCTATGACCATTCTGACGAACGTTAACATACCAGACCTTGACTTGTTATAAAGTCTATGACCATTCTGACGAACGTTAACATACCAGACCTTGACTTGTTATAAAGTCTATGACCATTCTGACGAACGTTAACATACCAGACCTTGACTTGTTATAAAGTCTATGACCATTCTGACGAACGTTAACATACCAAACCTTGACTTGTTATAGAGTCTATGACCATTCTGACGACGTTAACATACCAGACCTTGACTTGTTATAAAGTCTATGACCATTCTGACGAACGTTAACATACCAGACCTTGACTTGTTATAATGTCTATGACCATTCTGACGAACGTTAACATACCAAACCTTGACTTGTTATAAAGTCTATGACCATTCTGACGAACGTTAACATACCAGACCTTGACTTGTTATAAAGTCTATGACCATTCTGACGAACGTTAACATACCAGACCTTGACTTGTTATAAAGTCTATGACCATTCTGACGAACGTTAACATACCAAACCTTGACTTGTTATAAAGTCTATGACCATTCTGACGAACGTTAACATACCAAACCTTGACTTGTTATAAAGTCTATGACCATTCTGACGAACGTTAACATACCAAACCTTGACTTGTTATAAAGTCTATGACCATTCTGACGAACGTTAACATACCAGAACCTTGACTTGTTATAAAGTCTATGACCATTCTGACGAACGTTAACATACCAAACCTTGACTTGTTATAAAGTCTATGACCATTCTGACGAACGTTAACATACCAGACCTTGACTTGTTATAAAGTCTATGACCATTCTGACGAACGTTAACATACCAAACCTTGACTTGTTATAAAGTCTATGACCATTCTGACGAACGTTAACATACCAGACCTTGACTTGTTATAAAGTCTATGACCATTCTGACGAACGTTAACATACCAAACCTTGACTTGTTATAAAGTCTATGACCATTCTGACGAACGTTAACATACCAAACCTTGACTTGTTATAAAGTCTATGACCATTCTGACGAACGTTAACATACCAAACCTTGACTTGTTATAAAGTCTATGACCATTCTGACGAACGTTAACATACCAAACCTTGACTTGTTATAAAGTCTATGACCATTCTGACGAACGTTAACATACCAAACCTTGACTTGTTATAAAGTCTATGACCATTCTGACGAACGTTAACATACCAAACCTTGACTTGTTATAAAGTCTATGACCATTCTGACGAACGTTAACATACCAGACCTTGACTTGTTATAAAGTCTATGACCATTCTGACGAACGTTAACATACCAAACCTTGACTTGTTATAAAGTCTATGACCATTCTGACGAACGTTAACATACCAGACCTTGACTTGTTATAAAGTCTATGACCATTCTGACGAACGTTAACATACCAAACCTTGACTTGTTATAAAGTCTATGACCATTCTGACGAACGTTAACATACCAAACCTTGACTTGTTATAAAGTCTATGACCATTCTGATGAACGTTAACATACCAAACCTTGACTTGTTATAAAGTCTATGACCATTCTGATGAACGTTAACATACCAAACCTTGACTTGTTATAAAGTCTATGACCATTCTGACGAACGTTAACATACCAAACCTTGACTTGTTATAAAGTCTATGACCATTCTGATGAACGTTAACATACCAGACCTTGACTTGTTATAAAGTCTATGACCATTCTGACGAACGTTAACATACCAAACCTTGACTTGTTATATAAAGTCTATGACCATTCTGACGAACGTTAACATACCAAACCTTGACTTGTTATAAAGTTCTATGACCATTCTGATGAACGTTAACATACCAGACCTTGACTTGTTATAAAGTCTATGACCATTCTGACGAACGTTAACATACCAGACCTTGACTTGTTATAAAGTCTATGACCATTCTGACGAACGTTAACATACCAAACCTTGACTTGTTATAAAGTCTATGACCATTCTGACGAACGTTAACATACCAAACCTTGACTTGTTATAAAGTCTATGACCATTCTGACGAACGTTAACATACCAGACCTTGACTTGTTATAAAGTCTATGACCATTCTGACGAACGTTAACATACCAAACCTTGACTTGTTATAAAGTCTATGACCATTCTGACGAACGTTAACATACCAGACCTTGACTTGTTATTAGAGTCTATGACCATTCTGACGAACGTTAACATACCAGACCTTGACTTGTTATAAAGTCTATGACCATTCTGACGAACGTTAACATACCAAACCTTGACTTGTTATAAAGTCTATGACCATTCTGACGAACGTTAACATACCAACCTTGACTTGTTATAAAGTCTATGACCATTCTGACGAACGTTAACATACCAAACCTTGACTTGTTATAAAGTCTATGACCATTCTGACGAACGTTAACATACCAGACCTTGACTTGTTATAAAGTCTATGACCATTCTGACGAACGTTAACATACCAGAACCTTGACTTGTTATAAAGTCTATGACCATTCTGACGAACGTTAACATACCAAACCTTGACTTGTTATAAAGTCTATGACCATTCTGACGAACGTTAACATACCAAACCTTGACTTGTTATAAAGTCTATGACCATTCTGACGAACGTTAACATACCAGACATTAATAACCAAAAAAAGTCTATGACCATTCTGACGAACGTTAACATACCAGACCTTGACTTGTTATAAAGTCTATGACCATTCTGACGAACGTTAACATACCAGACCTTGACTTGTTATAAAGTCTATGACCATTCTGACGAACGTTAACATACCAAACCTTGACTTGTTATAAAGTCTATGACCATTCTGATGAACGTTAACATACCAAACCTTGACTTGTTATAAAGTCTATGACCATTCTGACGAACGTTAACATACCAAACCTTGACTTGTTATAAAGTCTATGACCATTCTGACGAACGTTAACATACCAGACCTTGACTTGTTATAAAGTCTATGACCATTCTGACGAACGTTAACATACCAGACCTTGACTTGTTATAAAGTCTATGACCATTCTGACGAACGTTAACATACCAAACCTTGACTTGTTATAAAGTCTATGACCATTCTGACGAACGTTAACATACCAAACCTTGACTTGTTATAAAGTCTATGACCATTCTGACGAACGTTAACATACCAAACCTTGACTTGTTATAAAGTCTATGACCATTCTGACGAACGTTAACATACCAGACCTTGACTTGTTATAAAGTCTATGACCATTCTGACGAACGTTAACATACCAACCTTGACTTGTTATAAAGTCTATGACCATTCTGACGAACGTTAACATACCAAACCTTGACTTGTTATAAAGTCTATGACCATTCTGACGAACGTTAAACATACCAGACCTTGACTTGTTATAAAGTCTATGACCATTCTGACGAACGTTAACATACCAAACCTTGACTTGTTATAAAGTCTATGACCATTCTGACGAACGTTAACATACCAGACCTTGACCTTGACTTGTTATAAAGTCTATGACCATTCTGACGAACGTTAACATACCAAACCTTGACTTGTTATAAAGTCTATGACCATTCTGACGAACGTTAACATACCAAACCTTGACTTGTTATAAAGTCTATGACCATTCTGACGAACGTTAACATACCAAACCTTGACTTGTTATAAAGTCTATGACCATTCTGACGAACGTTAACATACCAGACCTTGACTTGTTATAAAGTCTATGACCATTCTGACTTTTTATAAAGTCTATGACCATTCTGACGAACGTTAACATACCAAACCTTGACTTGTTATAAAGTCTATGACCATTCTGACGAACGTTAACATACCAAACCTTGACTTGTTATAAAGTCTATGACCATTCTGACGAACGTTAACATACCAGACCTTGACTTGTTATAAAGTCTATGACCATTCTGACGAACGTTAACATACCAGAACTTGACTTGTTATAAAGTCTATGACCATTCTGACGAACGTTAACATACCAGACCTTTGTTATAAAGTCTATGACCATTCTGACGAACGTTAACATACCAGACCTTGACTTGTTATAAAGTCTATGACCATTCTGACGAACGTTAACATACCAAACCTTGACTTGTTATAAAGTCTATGACCATTCTGACGAACGTTAACATACCAAACCTTGACTTGTTATAAAGTCTATGACCATTCTGACGAACGTTAACATACCAACCTTGACTTGTTATAAAGTCTATGACCATTCTGACGAACGTTAACATACCAACCTTGACTTGTTATAAAGTCTATGACCATTCTGACGAACGTTAACCATACCTTGACTTGACTTGTTATAAAGTCTATGACCATTCTGACGAACGTTAACATACCAACCTTGACTTGTTATAAAGTCTATGACCATTCTGACGAACGTTAACATACCAGACCTTGACTTGTTATAAAGTCTATGACCATTCTGACGAACGTTAACATACCAAACCTTGACTTGTTATAAAGTCTATGACCATTCTGACGAACGTTAACATACCAAACCTTGACTTGTTATAAAGTCTATGACCATTCTGACGAAACGTTAACATACCAGACCTTGACTTGTTATATAAGTCTATGACCATTCTGATGAACGTTAACATACCAAACCTTGACTTGTTATAAAGTCTATGACCATTCTGACGAACGTTAACATACCAGACCTTGACTTGTTATAAAGTCTATGACCATTCTGACGAACGTTAACATACCAAACCTTGACTTGTTATAAAGTCTATGACCATTCTGACGAACGTTAACATACCAGACCTTGACTTGTTATAAAGTCTATGACCATTCTGACGAACGTTAACATACCAGACCTTGACTTGTTATAAAGTCTATGACCATTCTGACGAACGTTAACATACCAAACCTTGACTTGTTATAAAGTCTATGACCATTCTGACGAACGTTAACATACCAACCTTGACTTGTTATAAAGTCTATGACCATTCTGACGAACGTTAACATACCAGACCTTGACTTGTTATAAAGTCTATGACCATTCTGACGAACGTTAACATACCAAACCTTGACTTGTTATAAAGTCTATGACCATTCTGACGAACGTTAACATACCAAACCTTGACTTGTTATAAAGTCTATGACCATTCTGACGAACGTTAACATACCAGACCTTGACTTGTTATAAAGTCTATGACCATTCTGACGAACGTTAACATACCAAACCTTGACTTGTTATAAAGTCTATGACCATTCTGACGAACGTTAACATACCAAACCTTGACTTGTTATAAAGTCTATGACCATTCTGACGAACGTTAACATACCAAACCTTGACTTGTTATAAAGTTATGTCTATGACCATTCTGACGAACGTTAACATACCAACCTTGACTTGTTATAAAGTCTATGACCATTCTGACGAACGTTAACATACCAAACCTTGACTTGTTATAAAGTCTATGACCATTCTGACGAACGTTAACATACCAAACCTTGACTTGTTATAAAGTCTATGACCATTCTGACGAACGTTAACATACCAAACCTTGACTTGTTATAAAGTCTATGACCATTCTGACGAACGTTAACATACCAGACCTTGACTTGTTATAAAGTCTATGACCATTCTGACGAACGTTAACATACCAAACCTTGACTTGTTATAAAGTCTATGACCATTCTGACGAACGTTAAACATACCACACCTTGACTTGTTATAAAGTCTATGACCATTCTGACGAACGTTAACATACCAAACCTTGACTTGTTATAAAGTCTATGACCATTCTGACGAACGTTAACATACCAGACCTTGACTTGTTATAAAGTCTATGACCATTCTGACGAACGTTAACATACCAGACCTTGACTTGTTATAAAGTCTATGACCATTCTGACGAACGTTAACATACCAAACCTTGACTTGTTATAAAGTCTATGACCATTCTGACGAACGTTAACATACCAAACCTTGACTTGTTATAAAGTCTATGACCATTCTGACGAACGTTAACATACCAAACCTTGACTTGTTATAAAGTCTATGACCATTCTGACGAACGTTAACATACCAGACCTTGACTTGTTATAAAGTCTATGACCATTCTGACGAACGTTAACATACCAGACCTTGACTTGTTATAAAGTCTATGACCATTCTGACGAACGTTAACATACCAGACCTTGACTTGTTATAAAGTCTATGACCATTCTGACGAACGTTAACATACCCCTTGACTTGTTAGAGTCTATGACCATTCTGACTTTTTATAAAGTCTATGACCATTCTGACGAACGTTAACATACCAGACCTTGACTTGTTATAAAGTCTATGACCATTCTGACGAACGTTAACATACCAGAC
This sequence comes from Argopecten irradians, assembly GCF_041381155.1. Lineage (NCBI taxonomy): Eukaryota > Metazoa > Mollusca > Bivalvia > Pectinida > Pectinidae > Argopecten > Argopecten irradians. The sequence goes on along the minus strand of NC_091146.1, from coordinate 903,593 downwards.
CTTGACTTGTTATAAAGTCTATGACCATTCTGACGAACGTTAACATACCAAACCTTGACTTGTTATAAAGTCTATGACCATTCTGACGAACGTTAACATACCAGACCTTGACTTGTTATAAAGTCTATGACCATTCTGACGAACGTTAACATACCAGACCTTGACTTGTTATAAAGTCTATGACCATTCTGACGAACGTTAACATACCAAACCTTGACTTGTTATAAAGTCTATGACCATTCTGACGAACGTTAACATACCAAACCTTGACTTGTTATAAAGTCTATGACCATTCTGACGAACGTTAACATACCAGACCTTGACTTGTTATAAAGTCTATGACCATTCTGACGAACGTTAACATACCAGACCTTGACTTTATAAAGTCTTGTTACATACACTATAAAGTCTATGACCATTCTGACGAACGTTAACATACCAGACCTTGACTTGTTATAAAGTCTATGACCATTCTGACGAACGTTAACATACCAAACCTTGACTTGTTATAAAGTCTATGACCATTCTGACGAACGTTAACATACCAACCTTGACTTGTTATAAAGTCTATGACCATTCTGACGAACGTTAACATACCAGACCTTGACTTGTTATAAAGTCTATGACCATTCTGACGAACGTTAACATACCAACCTTGACTTGTTATAAAGTCTATGACCATTCTGACGAACGTTAACATACCAAACCTTGACTTGTTATAAAGTCTATGACCATTCTGACGAACGTTAACATACCAGACCTTGACTTGTTATAAAGTCTATGACCATTCTGACGAACGTTAACATACCAAACCTTGACTTGTTATAAAGTCTATGACCATTCTGACGAACGTTAACATACCAAACCTTGACTTGTTATAAAGTCTATGACCATTCTGACGAACGTTAACATACCAGACCTTGACTTGTTATAAAGTCTATGACCATTCTGACGAACGTTAACATACCAGACCTTGACTTGTTATAAAGTCTATGACCATTCTTGACGAACGTTAACATACCAAACCTTGACTTGTTATAAAGTCTATGACCATTCTGATGAACGTTAACATACCAGACCTTGACTTGTTATAAAGTCTATGACCATTCTGACGAACGTTAACATACCAAACCTTGACTTGTTATAAAGTCTATGACCATTCTGACGAACGTTAACATACCAAACCTTGACTTGTTATAAAGTCTATGACCATTCTGACGAACGTTAACATACCAAACCTTGACTTGTTATAAAGTCTATGACCATTCTGACGAACGTTAACATACCAAACCTTGACTTGTTATAAAGTCTATGACCATTCTGACGAACGTTAACATACCAAACCTTGACTTGTTATAAAGTCTATGACCATTCTGACGAACGTTAACATACCAAACCTTGACTTGTTATAAAGTCTATGACCATTCTGACGAACGTTAACATACCAGACCTTGACTTGTTATAAAGTCTATGACCATTCTGACGAACGTTAACATACCAGACCTTGACTTGTTATAAAGTCTATGACCATTCTGACGAACGTTAACATACCAGACCTTGACTTGTTATAAAGTCTATGACCATTCTGACGAACGTTAACATACCAGACCTTGACTTGTTATAAAGTCTATGACCATTCTGACGAACGTTAACATACCAGACCTTGACTTGTTATAAAGTCTATGACCATTCTGACGAACGTTAACATACCAAACCTTGACTTGTTATAAAGTCTATGACCATTCTGACGAACGTTAACATACCAGACCTTGACTTGTTATAAAGTCTATGACCATTCTGACGAACGTTAACATACCAAACCTTGACTTGTTATAAAGTCTATGACCATTCTGACGAACGTTAACATACCAAACCTTGACTTGTTATAAAGTCTATGACCATTCTGACGAACGTTAACATACCAAACCTTGACTTGTTATAAAGTCTATGACCATTCTGACGAACGTTAACATACCAAACCTTGACTTGTTATAAAGTCTATGACCATTCTGACGAACGTTAACATACCAAACCTTGACTTGTTATAAAGTCTATGACCATTCTGACGAACGTTAACATACCAGACCTTGACTTGTTATAAAAGTCTATGACCATTCTGACGAACGTTAACATACCAGACCTTGACTTGTTATAAAGTCTATGACCATTCTGACGATTGTTAACATACCAGACCTTGACTTGTTATAAAGTCTATGACCATTCTAATTGTAATACCAAATACCTTGACTTGTTAAATGGTACAGCGGTACATATAACTGGTCGTGAGTGTTGATAATAATTGTATTACTCAATATACCTTACTTGTTTAAATGGTACAGCGGCTTCAATAACTGGTCGTGAGTGTTGATAATAATTGTAATACTCAAATACCTTACTTGTTTAAATGGTACAGCGGCTTCTATAACTGGTCGTGAGTGTTGATAATAATTGTATTACTTACTAACAACAGCTTGTTTAAAGCTTTTATCTTCAACAGTGGTACACACAATGTAATACTTAACTGTAGCGGTGTTTTATCAACAGTGGACACCATCAGATGGTAGTAGCGGTGTCAAGGACACATCAATAGAGACAAGAGAACAGTAAAATCGGAAGCAGCAAGTTTAACCCTTACATATTTTATTTAGTACCACCAATAGCCCTACTTCTCATGCTTACAGTATATATAATCTGATGGTGTAATTGTTTTCTACTTATTTAATTTTGGTTGCCGTTTCAATCCTCCCAAATTTGGCACGAGAAACCAAATGCTGCTATCCCCCATGTTAAAGGCTTACATGAATACTGCGTGTAATTGTGCTATTATCTGCGCGGAGATGAGCCTACCAGCAGGAGATCCAATTACACTCCACAAATTACACAATAAACCAAATAAGGTATAACTGCAACAAATCCAATATATTACGATACGGAAAGATAACCTGATATAACTACACTACCAGGAATGCACGCACGTGTGTCTATAAATAGAACATCTAAAGAGCTTTCACAGACGGGAAAACAGAAATAAAAACAGACCATGTACACTTATATAATAGGTATGACAGATAAACAGCACAGAGGGGTTCCGTATGACAGATCTACAACACCGAGGGGTTCCGTGTGACAGATATACAGCACAGTTCACGCCTGATCCTGTGAGATCATTAGACCCAGCCAATAAATACAATGAACCATTAGTACATACGTACCCATATCGATCACTCACTGCTATTACAGCCATTCGTCATGTCAAATTTCTGCAGATAACATTTATGGCCGTTCATGATTTAATGTTTTTTCTTCATCTTACAACATACCAGAATACAATAAACAATAAAACGCACGTGTCTAGACCGATTTAACCAACATTTAACCCCGTCAATGTCATTTCCTGGCCTTATCACAGATAGTGAGATAATCAGTGTAACCCATTCAGTCAATTAACGGGAAATTAACTTAATTGAAAAGGACAAAGAAATATGAGGAAGAGCTTTCGCTCACGCTTTTTATACAAGACAAAGCAATATGAGGAAGAGTTTTAACTCAGGCTTTCTATACAAGACAAAGCAATATGAGGAAGAGTTTTAACTCAGGCTTTCTATACAATGATAAAGAAATATGACACAGAGTTTTAACTCAGGCTTTCTACACAATGATAAGGAAATAAGGAAATATGAGGAAGAGTTTTTTAAATCCGACTTATTATACAAAGACAAAGAAATATGAAGAAGAGCTTTAACTCACGCTTTCTATACAAGACAAAGCAATATGAGGAAGAGTTTTAACTCACGCTTTTTATACAAAGACAAAGAAATATGAGGAAGAGTTTTAACTCACGCTTTTTATACAAAGACAAAGAAATATGAGGAAGAGTTTTAACTCAGGCTTTCTATACAATGATAAAAAAATATGACACAGAGTTTTAACTCAGGCTTTCTACACAATGATAAGGAAATATGAGGAAGAGTTTTTTAAATCCGACTTATTATACAAAGACAAAAAAGTATGACACAGAGTTTTAATTCAGGCTTTCTACACAATGATAAGGAAATATGAGGAAGAGTTTTAACTCACGACTTTTTATACAAAGACAAAGAAATATGACGATGTGTTTTAACTCACGCTTTTTATACAAAGACAAAAAAATATGACACAGAGTTTTAACTCAGGCTTTCTACACAATGATAAGGAAATATGAGGAAGAGTATTTAACTCACACTTAACATATAATTAAAAAGAAATATGAGGAAAAGTTTTAACTCACGCTTTTTATAACTCACAAGATTAATGAATATTCAGATATTAGAAAAACCTTATATTCAGTATGTATTACACAAACCTTATATTCAGTAAGTATTAGACAAACTTTATATTCAGTATGTATTACACAAACTTTATATTCAGTTGTAATACACAAACATTATATTCGTAAACCTTATATTCAGTAATGTATTACACAAACTTTATATTCAGTATGTATTACACAAACTTTATATTCAGTATGTATTACACAAACCTTATATTCAGTATGTATTACACAAACCTTATATTCAGTATGTATTAGACAAACTTTATATTCAGTATGTATTAGACAAACCTTATATTCAGTATGTATTACACAAACCTTATATTCAGTATGTATTACACAAACCTTATATTCAGTATGTATTAGACAAACTTTATATTCAGTATGTATTACACAAACTTTATATTCAGTATGTATTAGACAAACCTTATATTCAGTATGTATTAGACAAACTTTATATTCAGTATGTATTACACAAACTTTATATTCAGTATGTATTAGACAAACTTTATATTCAGTATGTATTAGACAAACTTTATATTCAGTATGTATTACACAAACTTTATATTCAGTATGTATTACACAAACTTTATATTCAGTATGTATTAGACAAACTTTATATTCAGTATGTATTAGACAAACCTTATATTCAGTATGTATTACACAAACTTTATTCAGTATGTATTACACAAACTTTATATTCAGTATGTATTAGACAAAACTTTATATTCAGTATGTATTACACAAACCTTATATTCAGTATGTATTACACAAACTTTATATTCAGTATGTATTACACAAACCTTATATTCAGTATGTATTACACAAACTTTATATTCAGTATGTATTACACAAACTTTATATTCAGTATGTATTACACAAACCTTATATTCAGTATGTATTACACAAACCTTATATTCAGTATGTATTACACAAACTTTATATTCAGTATGTATTACACAAACTTTATATTCAGTATGTATTAGACAAACTTTATATTCAGTATGTATTAGACAAACCTTATATTCAGTATGTATTAGACAAACTTTATATTCAGTATGTATTAGACAAACCTTATATTCAGTATGTATTACACAAACCTTATATTCAGTATGTATTAGACAAACCTTATATTCAGTATGTATTAGACAAACTTTATATTCAGTATGTATTACACAAACTTTATATTCAGTATGTATTACACAAACCTTATATTCAGTATGTATTACACAAACTTTATATTCAGTATGTATTACACAAACCTTATATTCAGTGTGTATTACACAAACCTTATATTCAGTATGTATTAGACAAACCTTATATTCAGTATGTATTACACAAACTTTATATTCAGTATGTATTACACAAACTTTATATTCAGTATGTATTACACAAACCTTATATTTATATTCAGTATGTATTACACAAACCTTATATTCAGTATGTATTACACAAACTATATATTCAGTGTGTATTACACAAACCTTATATTCAGTATGTATTACACAAACCTTATATTCAGTATGTATTAGACAAACTTTATATTCAGTATGTATTACACAAACCTTATATTCAGTATGTATTACACAAACCTTATATTCAGTATGTATTACAGACAAACCTTATATTCAGTATGTATTACACAAACCTTATATTCAGTATGTATTAGACAAACTTTATATTCAGTATGTATTACACAAACCTTATATTCAGTATGTATTACACAAACCTTATATTCAGTATGTATTACACAAACTTATTTCATATTCAGTATGTATTAGACAAACCTTATATTCAGTATGTATTAGACAAAACTTTATATTCAGTATGTATTACACAAACTTTATATTCAGTATGTATTAGGACAAACCTTATATTCAGTATGTATTACACACAAACTTTATATTCAGTATGTATTAGACAAACTTTATATTCAGTGTGTATTAGACAAACCTTATATTCAGTATGTATTAGACAAACTTGTTTCAGCCAAATCGCACTCATTGAACTTGAGAAGATGTTCAAAATGTGTTTTCAAGATGGCGGCTGTGGCGGCCATCCTGGGTTTCGGATCGACCCGGAAAATAACAAAACTTTGTCGGGACTATGTCAGGATCATTTCATGCAAGTTTCAGCCAAATCGCACCGGTAGAACTTGAGAAGAAGTTCAAAATGTTTTTTCATGATGGCGGCTGTGGCGGCCATCTTGGATCTCGGATCGACCCGAAAAATACCAACAATTTGTAAGTTTCAGCCAAATCGCACTGGTAGAACTTAAGAAGAAGTTCAAAATGTGAAAAGTTAACGCACCTTCGGGTCAGATGAACCGAAAAATAATAGGCAAAATATTTCCCTTTTGTTTGTGCATGTTTTGATAATGTCAATGAACACGCTAAATCAGACGTTTATGGACAGCTAACAGTACTTTATACAGAATATAAATAAAATGGAGAAGTGACCAGTATCGTCTGACAACATAACTATATATCTAACGTAAACAAAGTCAAGGCCATTATCAGATCTGGAAAATTTGAGAAAATGAGGTTGAAGTCAAGAAAGATAATTCCATGTGAGTTTAAGATAACTTGAAATGAAAAAGAAGTCTGAGAATTTAAAAGAGGATAAGGAGTGATTCTGTCGTGTTAATGATAAACGCTTCTGTATAGATCCGTGAGTAGATCAAGTGATGCTGTGAGTTAATGATTGATCCGATAGCATGACAAAACACACAACCTTGTGGCTAATGTTCCCTGATTAATGTAACGGTGAGAGGGTAATGACGATAATTACACATTGAGGGGACCCGGGGTCGTGTGGTCGAGGTATACCAACAATAACTCCCATTTAAATTATATACCATCGTATACAGGGGTCTCGCACACACACGTTCTTCAAAAATATAAACAAAACATATCAAACAAAACAGAATTTATACAACAAAACCACAGGATAATATAATGAATGTTTTAAATGAAACAAAGGCACGACACACAAAACCTTAGAAAATGAATGAAACAAAGGCACACACACAGAACCTCAGGATATTGTAAGGAAGTGACTAGAAAATGAATGAAAAAACAAAGGCACACACACAAAACCTCAGGATATTGTAAGGAAGTGACTAGAAAATGAAATGAAACAAAGGCACACACACAGAACCTCAGGATATTGTAAGGAAGTGACTAGAAAATGAATGAAACAAAGGCACACACACAGAACCTCAGGATATTGTAAGGAAGTGACTAGAAAATGAATGAAACAAAGGCACACACACAGAACCTCAGGATATTGTAAGGAAGTGACTAGAAAATGAATGAAACAAAGGCACACACACAGAACCTCAGGATATTGTAAGGAAGTGACTAGAAAATGAATGAAACAAAGGCACACACACAGAACCTCAGGATATTGTAAGGAAGTGACTAGAAAATGAAATGAAACAAAGGCACACACACACAGAACCTCAGGATATTGTAAGGAAGTGACTAGAAAATGAATGAAACAAAGGCACACACACAGAACCTCAGGATATTGTAAGGAAGTGACTAGAAAATGAATGAAACAAAGGCACACACACAGAACCTCAGGATATTGTAAGGAAGTGACTAGAAAATGAATGAAAACAAAGGCACACACACAAAACCTCAGGATATTGTAAGGAAGTGACTAGAAAATGAATGAAACAAAGGCACACACACAGAACCTCAGGATATTGTAAGGAAGTGACTAGAAAATGAATGTAAACAAAGGCACACACACACAAAACCTCAGGATATTGTAAGGAAGTGACTAGAAAATGAATGAAACAAAGGCACACACACAAACCTCAGGATATTGTAAGGAAGTGACTAGAAAATGAAATGAAACAAAGGCACACACACAGAACCTCAGGATATTGTAAGGAAGTGACTAGAAAATGAATGAAACAAAGGCACACACACAGAACCTCAGGATATTGTAAGGAAGTGACTAGAAAATGAATGAAACAAAGGCACACACACAGAACCTCAGGATATTGTAAGGAAGTGACTAGAAAATGAATGAAACAAAGGCACACACACAGAACCTCAGGATATTGTAAGGAAGTGACTAGAAAATGAATGAAACAAAGGCACACACACAGAACCTCAGGATATTGTAAGGAAGTGACTAGAAAATAAATGTAACAAAGGCACACACACACAAACCTCAGGATATTGTAAGGAAGTGACTAGAAAATGAATGAAACAAAGGCACACACACAGAACCTCAGGATATTGTAAGGAAGTGACTAGAAAAATAAAT